>NC_069501.1:1019366464-1019413964 GCF_027579735.1 Bombina bombina
TTTTTTTATCTGATAATCAGATAATGCCTGTAGTCCACAACGAGGTAGAAAAACTCGTGGAACTCTTTGCCGTCTACGTATTGGCAAAATCTGTTCATTTCTTCGATTTTCATGGCCCCTTGCTAAAGAAATTGCAGACAAAATCAGGAAATAATCCATCTTCTTGCGCTGAAAATATGGAGTAAATTAGATGTTCTCCTATCTCTTCATGGAGAACATTAGTAGTCGTATTAGGAGGAGAACTTTAGGCTCTCCAATGGCGCAAAATAATGATAAATATCTATTTTGGAGAGAAATAGGTCGTATTCTTGAATATACACCCTGAAAAGGGCGTTTTAAAGCTTTATTTAGCGCAAATGTGCGCCTAGGCGAGGGACATTGAAGGGCGAGAATTTTGCAGTCGTATTTGCACATTTTTAGGAGTATTTCTTAATGATAAATAGGAGATATATTACGACGGCGTGAATTAAGGCGCAAATTAAGGAGAATATGTTTGATAAATCGAGCCCTTAGTAGTTTGGAGAAACCTTGTAAATAGAGAGAGAGCCCTGACTGTACACCACCTAATCCTCCTAGATCCCTCCTAGACAATATTATACAGCAGTTAGTAGTAAAGTCACACAGCTTTACTTTCTGTTTAAAGGGCCATACAAATACTTTTATGCAGTTGAGAGTAACAAATATGTTTAAACATTTTTTTGTTTACGCTAGCAGGAAAAACATGCACTACCGATTGGTTCAACTGCTCATTGGCTAAATAGGACAGCTCCCACAGCTCTGTAAAAAAAATTGGGAGATTAGCCCAAATCAAAAAGAATTACATTTCTTCCAAGAACAAAAGAAATTAAAAGCATCTAAGATGCATCAAACAAAAAGTACTAAAGATATTGTTGCTAGATAACAAGCGACCGCTTTGACTTGCATGTGTATTACAAGTTGAAAGTAGACGGGTGTAGTGTTTGCACTCGTTGGGTTAGCCCAACTGAAGACCTAGCGTAAGGGGTAAAAAAAAATGTACAACAAACATAAATATATTTAAAATAAAGTGTTACTTATATATACAGTTTCTCATAACAATGACATAAATAGTAAAAAAATATTTTATAAGGGCTAACCGGTATAAGATCAGGTATTTGACTGGAAAGGGCTATAGTGTGTGTGTGTGTGTGTACACACAACGTATGGTTTAGCACACCTTACAAAAAGTTTTAATACATCTTTTGGAGTGCTGCCAATTAGACCAAATAGTTACACAAAACGGCACATCCACTTGCAAATACACAACATATTTATAACTGCTGCAGAGTTTAAAGGGATTATAAAAACCCAAAAGTTTTCTTATGATTCATACCATTCAAAAAAAAAAAAAAAAGTTTCCACTTTTCTTTTTTTGATCAAATTTTCTTCGTTCCTAACATATTCTGTGTTGAAGGGATACTTAGGTAGGCATCTTGCAATTGGATAACATTCTTGCAAAACTGCTGCCACATAGTGCTCCAGAAATGGGCCGGCTCCTAAGCATATGTCCCTCCTTTTTATCAAAAGATATCAAAACAACAAAAATAAATTGATAATAGAATAAAATTAGAAAGTTACATGCTGTATCTGAATCATGAAAGAAAAAATAAATTTGGTTTCATATCCCTTTAATTTTTTTTTACATCATCCGCATTCTATTTGTCAAATGTAATAGTTTAATAGCATTTCACAATTTTTACAACTTGTTTTTTTTTTTGTGTTTCAGATTCGGAAGTAAAAGGAGACATTCTATCTCTTGGCACTTATCAATCTGAATTTGATTGGAACAATGAAACTGCAAAGGTGCTGAACTGAAATCTGCTTTTATTCCTTTTCATCTTAGACACAGACTTCTATTTTATTGAGGGTCGGGCCTGGGTAAAATGCTTTGATAAAATATGCACTTATAGTCGGATTAGGCTACTGTAGCTGGAAACATGAATGCTTAAAATGAAATTCCAATGAAAGCATCTGAGTGCAGTGATGTGTAAAAAACATGCATGTTACTTGTTGGATTTGGCCCGAAGATCTGTAAATCGAACCCTGCTTATACCCTGATTATTTGATAGTAACATGTGAGGCTATGACTGTCACATTATGCACCTACTGTGGCTTAGTTTCCATTCAGGTGGTACATTTTGGAAAATAATAACATTTATCTTTGTTAAAGACCAGTTTCAAAACTTTACAACCTCAATGGAAACTAGGCCAATGTTGGTTAACATATTAATCTCTCTGTACAGTCTAAAATGGGTTAGATTTGCACGAGACACCTGCCATTATGTTAGGTGAAGGAACATGAGGCTGATGTTGTTGCTAGCTCTTACACACCTGCACCCACACAGCAGTTGTAGTAGTGCACCAGGAACATGGACCACTACATCAAACCAAATTGCAAAGGGAATGTGAAAATTTAGCAATTTCTCCATGTGTTTGTTGAAACATGAGGTAATGGGTTTGGTGACTATATTACTGCATGTTGTGCATTCAATAAATATTTGAAAGACCACTTCTCTCTGTTAAGCCTTCTTGATCTGTCTGCAGCCTTTGCTACTGTTGACTCCCTCTCTTGCTCCTAACCCTCCAATTTACAAAACAGCCTTCTCTTGGTTCTCCTCCTACTTGTCTAACCGCACCTTTAGTGTAGTCTTCTCTGGCACATCCTCTGCCCCTTTACCACTTTCTGTTGGGGTACCACAAGGCTCTGTCCTTGTTCCCCTTCTCAATTTTTATGTCATCCTTAGGTTCCTTAATAACGTCCCACGGGTTTCAGTATCATTTGTATGCTGATGATACCCAAATCTACTTCTCTGCACCAGACCTATCCCGTTCCTTGCTTACTCGTGCCTCTATTTTTCTAATATTTCTTCCTGGATGTTTCTAACTACCTTAAAGGGGCAGTCAACACCAGAATTTTTGTTGTTTAAAAAGAAAGATAATTTCTTTATTACCCATTCCCCAATTTTGCATAACTAACACTGTTATATAAATACACTTTTTACCTCTGTGATTACCTTGTATCTAAGCCTCTGCAAACTGCCCCCTTGTTTTTTTTTTTTACATGCATTTTAGCCAATCAGTGCTAACTCCAGAGTAACTTTACGTGCATGAGCTCAATGTTATCTATATAAAACACATAAACTAATGCTATATAGTGGTCAAAATGCATTCAGATTAGAGGCAGTCTTCAAAGTCTTAGAAATTAGCACATGAACCTCCTAGGTTTAGCTTTCAACTAACACTACCAAGAAATTAAAGTAAATTGTAAAGTTGTTTAAAATTACATTCCCTATTTAAATCATGAAATGTGTTTTTTTGGACTTGACTGTCTCTTTAAGCTAAATCTCTCAAAAATTGAGCTCCGTATCTTCCTCCATTTTCCAAAATCTCTATCCCCAACTTTCTATAATTGTTGATAAAAAAAATCATTACCCCCCCGTACAAGTAAAAAAATCATTACCCCAACACTGCATGCCCAATGTCTTGACGTCTAACTTGACTCAGATCTTTCTTTCACTCCCCACATCCAGTGTTTCTCAAATTCCTGTCGTTTCCACCTTAAAAACATCTCCAAAATTCACCACTTCCTCACACAAGACACAACTAAGAATTTAATCTACTCTCTCTCATCATTTTTTTGCAACTCCATTCTCTCAGGTCTTTCTAGCTGCTGTCTATCTCCTTTACAATCCATAATGAATGGCTTTGCCACACTGATCTTCCTTACATGTTGCTCCTCATCTGCTGCACCTCTCTGCCAGTCCCTTCACTGGCTACCTCTAGAATAAAATGCAAACTCCTGACTTTGACATTTAAGGCCCTCAATAATACTGTTCCCCCCCCCCCATATCTCAGGCGTTGTCTCTAGAGACTCCCTCCCGTCCACTTTACTATCCTCGTAAACTTTTGTCCTCCTCTTGTTACCTCATCACATTACAGTCTACAGGACTTCTCCAGATTGCCCCCATCTTGTGGAAATCTCTGCCTTGTTCCACAAGACTCTCCCCTAGTTTTTTTTTTTTTTTAATATTTTTGAGGTTTTCAGCAAGTACAATAATATAATCATGTACAGCAAATATTAGGAGTATCATATTGCTAGCTGTTACATTATGAAAATATCTTAAAGTAAAATCCAAAACAGCATAAATGTTGTAGTATGCATTGAAATTAGAACCTCTTTTTAATAATTTCCTCCAATATTACGAGGGACCACTCATGGATCCTGAAAAGTTTAGAGTATTATACAGGAGGAATTCTTTCCTATGAATGAGTAATGTAGTAAAGTATGTAAGTACGTTGCGTTGCGTTCATTCAGCTTGTAAAAAGGCAAATACTGGACAATCTTGCTAAACTCAGAAGAGAAACTAAGCTTGATGTTGATCTGCAAGATTTAGTTATAAGGAAGATGGGTACAGTGTGGTATAAACTAGACAAACCGTGTATTTAGTCCTCCTGAAGAAGGAGGCTTATTATGGGGGGGGGGGGGGAGGAGGTGGTAATTTTGGCATGGTAAGCAAACGACTCCTCTGGACAACCTCTAGAAATGCCAGAGTATTGTATATGTAAGGGGTTAAAGTTGAAGCAAATAATAGAATATAAGTAGTGTCCTAACACCTCTTAAAGGGACACTGAACCCAAATTTTTTCTTTCGTGATTCAGATAGAGCATGCAATTTTAAGCAACTTTCTAATTTACTCCTATTATCACATTTTCTTCATTCTCTTGCTATCTTTGTTTGAAAGAAGGCATTTAAGCTTTTTTTTGGTTCAGAACTCTGGACAGTACTTTTTTATTGGTGGATGAATTTATCCACCAATCGGCAAGGACAACCCAGGTTGTTCACCAAAATTGGGCCGGCATCTAAACTTACATTCTTGCATTTCAAATAAAGCTACCAAGAGAATGAAGAAAATTTGATAATAGGAGTAAATTAGAAAGATGCTTAAAATTTCATGCTCTATCTGAATCACGAAAGAAAAAATTTGGGTTCAGTGTCCTTTAAGACAAAATGTAAATAGATAAATGCGAGGGTAAATAATCAAACCATTGAATATCTCCCCCCTAAATAAAAAGGTACTCTGTCTCCTGGATGTGGGCCCACCACCCAGGAACAGAGGGATCATACCACGAACGTTTATATCTATTACCAAGGGAGAGGAGAATATGAAATACTAGACCCTACTATAACTTAAATTTAAGTACGTGCATATGGCACCCTAACCTAAATGGCTAAAATTGAAAAGTGAGAACACCCTCAGGCCAAACTCCAGCACCCAGGTCTATATGGTGGGACTAACAATACAGTATAAAGTTAAGCTCAAGTTGAATAACCAAGGACCTTTATGTCTATGGTAAATAAGCACAAAATTAACAGGCTTAACTATAGTTAGATATACCAAATAGCTTGAATAATTTGTGCTTAGATTATTCATTAAAGGGACAGTCAAGTCCAAAAAAAACTTTCATGTTTTAAATAGGGCATGCAATTTTAAACAACTTCCCAATTTACTTTTATCACCAATTTTGCTTTGTTCTCTTGGTATTCTTAGTTGAAAGCTAAAACTAGGAGGTTCATATGCTAATTTCTTAGACCTTGAAGACTGCCTCTAATCTGAATACATTTTGACCACTAGATGGCATTAGTTCACATGCTTCATATAGATAACATTGAGCTCATGCACGTAAAGTGACCTAGGACTGAGCACTGATTGGCTAAACTGCATGTCTGTCAAAAGAACTGAAATAAGGGGGCAGTCAGCAGAAGCTTAGATACAAGGTAAAAGAGGTAAAAAGTATATTAGTATAACTGTGTTGGTTATGCAAAACTGGGGAATGGGTAATAAAGGGATTATCTTTCTTTTTAAACAACAAAAATTCTGGTGTTGACTGTCCCTTTAAAGCCTTGTCCTATACCAGATCTAGAGAATAAGTGTTGGTTCCAGAACTGTTCGGTCAATTGACTCTAATAGTGCATAGCATGTTTTCTGCTGGGCTACATAGGTATTCACTAAAGGAAACTTAACTGAAATCTTTTATATTAGGCCTATACAGTGGCAAACATAGACTGGGAAATAACTTCTCTTTCACACAAAATATCTGCAGGCTTACCAATTGCATAGCTAGACTGTCTGTCAAAATTGAGTCTGAACCTATATATAAACAGCATAGGTTTATGTTTCTAGAGAAAATATATAACTATAAATAAGGTAGACTGTAAAACGTTTTACCATCATATATCTATGGAACCTATAGGTACATTTTTAAATATAAAATTTAGGTTAACTTGTAAAACATGAACAATAACAGTAATCAGACTTGCATATAAGAAACATTAAGATGGGGTAATTGTCCGTGTCTAATATATTGTTCATTATCACAGGAAGCCAAATCTACTGTTAGTGATTAGCCCACTTCATGGTAGGTCAAGCTCAGTGTAAATATCATGCCTTGTCGAACAGAAAAGAACGTTCCCAAAGAATGCATAGGACCGTGCTTGGGCCATGGTGTGTCTGGAGGGATCTCTGTGATAAAAAATTGAAACCGGCAAACGCAAATCTATGCCCGCAGCAGGCTCATGCAGAAAGGTGTTGTCCGTTAGCTGAGGGAAAGCTAACCATTAATTGGATAACTTGTGCAGCAGAGAGAGAACTCCCTGCCTAAATAGTTCTATGGTATCCACAGCACCAATTTAGGTAAAAGAAAAAACCTTTATTTTCACATTACATTTTGGCCTTCATGGCCTTAATCATGCAAACAAAACATTTCAGCCTCTATTCACAGTATATAGGCTAATCAATTAAAACATTAATTACAAACAGATTTGACAAAATGTTTCACACAGAGCAATTACTCCCTCTAGTGTTAGTCATATTTTACTACATCATATGAAATTTAACGATCAAGTTACCAAAATACAATTGCTAGAGGAGTTTCCACTGAATGCACAAGTGTCATTGAAAACAAGAAAATATATAGGAACAAGTCTTACTGCAATCTTATATGTCTGTAGTTACACCACTAAAGTGTATTACTAGCACCTTTTACCAATCTTACTGAGAAATTTTACCTATGTGTTTAAATGAACAAGAAATTTTACCTATGTGTTTAAATAAACAAAAACGGTCTATTAAACATTTTGATTTTTTTTTTTTAATTTTTACATTTAGAGAAAGACAGATAAATAGAGATTAAATAGAGAAATACATTTCTCTGTCTTTCTCTAAATGTAAAAATTCAAAAAAATTTTTTAAAAAGTTTAATAGCCAGTTTTTGTTTATTTAAACACATAGGTAAAATTTCTCAGTAAGATTGGTAAAAGGTGTTAGTAATATATTTTAGTGGTGTAACTACAGACCTATAAGATTGCAGTAAGACTTGTTCCTATATATTTTCTTGTTTTCAATGACACTTGTGCATTCAGTGGAAACTCCTCTAGCAATTGTATTTTGGTAACTTGAGCATTAAATTTCATATGATGTAGTAAAATATGACTAACACTAGAGGGAGTAATTGCTCTGTGTGAAACATTTTGTCAAATCTGTTTGTAATTAATGTTTTAATTGATTAGCTTATATATTGTGGATAGAGGCTGAAATGTTTTGTTTGCATGATTAAGGCCATGAAGGCCGAAACGTCGCATGTAATGTGAAAATAAAGGTTTTTTCTTTTACCTAAATTGGTGCTGTGGATACCATTTGTCTATGTTGCTGTGAGGGTGGCAGTAACCCTTTCTCCACGGGCATCAAACAGAACTAAAACCTACTTTAAGGTACTAACAGGTACTGTACTCATTTACTACTTTTGTTGCCTAAATAGTTCTGCCACTGCTGACAAGTGCGATTATCCGTAGTCAATCAATGATTTTGGGGACAGTAGTCTGAGAAGGAGAAGTGATTTTGATCTGGCCTACCTGGGTGAGCATCCATTAACCCACGCCAGTCTTAGTAAGGTTATGTGATTGTAATGGCTCCTTCAACCAGGCGGAGGAAAATTGGATGCCCACTTCTCCTGTCTTCTGAGTCATCTTCATGATCTCTAGTGAGATATTGTCCGCAGCCTCCGTCTGCACTAGAGTAAGGTGTAGTGATTTTAGCCGTGAGCCTCCTGAAGGAGATTCCCTCGTGGTGCGCGGACAGTTTTGAGAACTTCCATGTCGCGTTGCTGAGGGTTTAAGGAATCCACAGTTGGTAGAGGTTGTTTCGTCAGGGGAGATAATAGTGAAGCAGTGCTCATCTTGATGGTCTGGAAGTGAGCATCAATGAGCTTCTGGGTGCGAAGTTCCCAGGCCTCCACCGCCTCCAAGTTGGAACTGCCCCTCAAGCACAAGCGAGCGGCTCACAGACATATACTCCCCAACGCTTAGATGTGCAGAAAGAGTTAGGACAGTTTAGAAGTCCGGGGTAGAGTATATTATGGTCAGCTAGTTCCTCTGTCTGTAATAATTGCCAAGGCCTGCGCGCCTAGTAGATGAAATAGTAGCGCTTACCGCATGACAAGGTTGAGAAGTCCTAATCTTGCATAACTACTCAGTGTGAATCTTTGTCTTGTTTGAGAACGTCTGTTCTCATCGGCAGATGGCTCCGCCCCCTAGTTTTCATAGTTTCAAGAACTTCCTAAAGACTCTACTGATCAGGGATGCATACAATATACACTACCAATTTCTTACCTCTCTTCCTATCCTTTTTTTTTTTTTTTTTTTTTTTTCTTTATCCCTTTAATCTTATTATGTAAGCCTACGAGCCCAGCTGTTTTGTAGATCACCTTCATGAGAGCTAATTTACGACTGTGCAACTAAGGCAGGTCCCTGTACACATTTGTCTCCCATAAATGCTTATTAGACCTTGTTTACAGCGCAGTGAAATCTGTTGGCGCTCTACAAATAACTGATAATAATTAGGGATTGCTACATTTTGTTTCTACTTTAGCACATTGTTGTAGAGTAGTTGGATTTCTTTTACAGAACTTTAAAAACCTCTATATGTTGTGCTAGCATTTAAACTATATAATTTTTAAAATGTATCGACTTCTTTCTCTCTGACTTGTTTACTGATTGGTATTATCCTATGGTAGGCACAAAGAATCTCTACCTGTGTTATACAGTAAGGCCTTACACACTGAATTCAACCATACTTTTTAACAAATCGGCATATCGTGCCATGCAGATAAAATAATGTACAGCATACTTCAAGATTTCAGTGTTCTCCTTGGGACCTTTTTAAATTGATGTACCACCCGGCTAAAATTTTAGCCGCTATTAAGCAAAATTAACTAACTTTTCAATTTATTTTGCACAAATTATCATTAACCCCTTAGTGACCGAGGACGTGCAGGGTACGTCTGAAAAAAAAAGGCAGTTAACGCCTGACGACGTACCCTGCACGTCCTCGGCTAAAGTGAGTGCTGGAAGCGATCAAGATCGCTTCCAGGCACTATTACAGTACTGCAGGGATGCCTCGATGTCTGGGCATCCCTGCAGTGCTGTTACGGAGTGCCGGGACCGGATTGATCACTCCCCCTTGAGTGATCACTTCCGGTTTTGCTCCACGTGGAGCCCGGCAGTGCAGCAGAGCATCGGAAGCGATCGGACACGCTTCCGATGCTCTGCTAGTGTGCTAAGTGCCTCGGTAAGTCGAGGCACTTAGTTAGTATATAAATAAACGAAAAAAATGTGAAAAAAAAATATAATATAAAATAAAAAAGCCCACATATAGCGCCCCCCCCCCTCCCCCATGAGGCTTCCAAAATGGCGATGCCCGGTGCATCATGGGGCATCTGGGGGTGTCCCTAGCCTGTCTCACCATAGGGGCAAGCTAGGGTCACCCAATCTGAGCCTTCTTAGAAAAAAAAAATAATAATAATAAAATACCCCATTTGTCTGATCATGTCAATATTTGTAAATATTGACTCTGATCAGTGTGGATCTCCCTCCCTCTCCTCACTTGCCATTTTGTTGGAGAAAGAGAGAGACCTGTATTTTAGCAGAGAGAGATTTATTTCTTTTATTTGTTAAAAAATTTAAAATCCAAAGGCTCTTTTCAGAGCCATTAACTCCTAGCTTGCCAGTGATCACTATAAATCACTGGCAGTAGCACAGCTGCACTTTTTTTTGCTGTCTGTGCATTTTTTTAGGGGTTAATTTTTGTTGTTGTATTTTTTTTTAAAAACTCAAAGGCTCCTTTCAGAGCCATTTAGCTAATTTAATTTAATTTAAAGACTATTTAACCCCTAGCTTGCCAGTGATCGCTATACATCACTGGCATTAGCATAGCTGTACTTTTTTGCTGTCTGTGCATTTTTTAGGGGTTAATTTTTGTTGTTGTAATTTTTTAAAAACCTAAACGCTCCTTTCAGAGCCATTTAGCTAATTTAATTTAATTTAAATAGTATTTAACCCCTAGCTTGCCAGTGATCGCTATAAATCACTGGCATTAGCATAGCTGTACATTTTTGCTGTCTGTGCATTTTTTTTAGGGGTTAATTTTTGTTGTAATTTTTTAAAAACCCAAAGGCTCCTTTCAGAGCCATTTAGCTAATTTAATTTAAAGAGTATTTAACCCCTAGCTTGCCAGTGATCGCTATAAATCACTGGCATTAGCATAGCTGTACTTTTTTTTAAAAAAACCCAAAGGCCATTTAGTTAATTTAATTTAAAGAGTATTTAACCCCTAGCTTGCCAGTGATCGCTATAAATCACTGGCATTAGCATAGCTGTACTTTTTTAAAAAAAACCCAAAGGCCATTTAGTTAATTAATTAATTTTGGTTTTCTGTGACAGATACAAAAATGTCACAGAAAAGATATAGTGTTGAGGAGGCGTATGCCATCCTTGCGTCAGAGTCAGATGCCTCTATGTCTGACTCAGACCCCAATTTTGACCCTGCCATATGCTCAGATACATCATTAGATGCAGTCTCAACTGATAGTGATGTATCTGTGGCTGCTAGCCCCCCTGCCAGCCCCCCTGCTAGAAGGAGGCGTGTTGCTGCCATTGCCGCTGAAGAGTGGGTAACGCCTCATCTCCAGAGGCCAGATATCCCACCCTTCACAGCAAATGCTGGCATAAATATAGATGTGGCAGGTTTTAGCCCCCAACAGTTTCTGGAGGTGTTTCTGGGTGATGATGTATTGGGGAACATTGTCGCCCAAACTAATTTATATGCCCATCAGTACCGTGCTGCAAAGCCTGAAACATATTTGGCAAAGCAGCAATGGGCCCCCATCAATGTGCCAGAATTTAAAAAATTCTGGGCATTGACTTTGCTGATGGGCATCATAAAGAAACCCTCCGTTCGCTCCTACTGGAGCAGTAGCCCCATCTGCTCTACCCCCATTTTCTCCCAGAGTATGTCGAGGCAGAGATATGAAATGATTCTTCATTTCATGCACTTCAGCGACAACAGCCTGTGCCCCCCTAGGGAGCATCCCCAATTTGACAGGCTGTATAAAATCCGCCCCCTGATTACCCACTTTTCTGCCAGGTTTGCAGAGGCTTATACACCTGGAAGGAATATATGCGTTGATGAATCCCTGATGAAGTATAAGGGAAGGCTGGGATTCAAGCAGTATATTCCTTCCAAGCGCTCCAGGTATGGGGTAAAGGTGTATAAGCTCTGTGAGAGCGAGACTGGGTATACTCAGGCCTTCCGGGTGTATGAGGGAAAGGATAGCCACCTTGACCCTCCAGGTTGCCCAGAACATATGGGAACCACTGGCAAGATTGTCTGGGACCTGATATTACCCCTAATGAACAAAGGGTATCACTTGTACTTAGACAATTTTTATACAAGTGTCCTTTTGTTCAAGCTACTGTATTGCTTTGATACAGTAGCTTGCGGTACTATTAAAAAGAACCGCAAAGGTTTCCCAGGACAACTTGTACGCACCCGGCTACGAAGGGGGGAGACCTCTGCTCTGCGCCAAGAGGAGCTGTTGGCACTGAAGTACAGAGACAAGAAGGATGTATACCTTCTTACCACCATCCACACAGAGAGGACGGTGGCGGTCTCTGTACGTGGCAGAGCTGAGATCATAAGGAAGCCAGTGTGCATCAAGTCTTATAACAGACATATGGGTGGGGTTGATCTGGCAGATCAGCTGCTGCAGCCCTACCTAATTATGCAGAAGACAAGGGCCTGGTACAAAAAGGTTGCAATTTACCTAATGCAGATTGCAACCCACAACGCTTTTTTGTTGTTCAAAAAAGCAAACCCCGGAATGAAACTGACTTTTTTACAATTTCAGCTCCAGATCATTTCGGGGATTTTGTACCATGATGCACCTGCTCCCCGGGCGGTGATGGGAGAGAGCAGAGTTGGGGCTACTCATTTTATTTTTAAAATCCCCCCTACTGCCGCAAAGCAGAGACCACAAAAAAAATGCAGAGTCTGTACCAAGAGGGGGCAGAGAAGGGACACTGTATATCACTGTCCTGATTGCCCTGGACAGCCTGGACTCTGCATTGGGGACTGCTTCAAGCGGTACCATACAATGGTCAATTTTTAAAAAATAAATAAATTTGCTGTTATTTTTTTTTTGTTATGTTTACTGTTAAATTTTTTGTTATTTTTTTACTTTTAATGTGCCAGATTTTTACATTTCACTAATATATATTTTTTTCTAAAATGGGGCTGTTCTTTTTTTTTTTTTTTACAAAAACCCCTGTCAAACCTATGCATGGGGACATAGGTGTACTCAGGGTGCCTAGCAGAAAACAACCTGTAGTATTTTTTTTGCACTAACTTACAACAGTCTCTCCTAAATCATAGTCAAAAAGCAATGTGTGTGTAAAAATGAAAATTGAAAAAATGCCACCATACACTTTCTCCAATTTTTTTAGCTAAAACAGTTACTTCAAATGCATCAAAGCACACCATATACAATACCTTGGGGTGTCAACATTTCAAAAATATGCACATTCATGGCAATAAATAAAAGTGGGGTTTACAAAAGGCCCCAAACTAAAGATAGGCCTATCAGAAGAAATACTCTCACTTAATAACTAAAATCACAAGTCATAAAATTGTAACATAACCTTCCCAAAATCCTGGCAAACCTATGCATGGGGGGCATAGGTGTACTCAGGGTGCCTAGCAGAAAACAACCTGAAGTATTTTTTTGCACTAACTTACAACAGTCTCTCCTAAATCATAGTCAAAAAGCAATGTGTGTGTAAAAATGAAAATTGAAAAAATGCCACCATACACTTTCTCCAATTTTTTTTTAGCTAAAACAGTTACTTCAAATGCATCAAAGCACACCATATACAATACCTTGGGGTGTCAACATTTCAAAAATATGCACATTCATGGAAACAAATAAATTGGGGTATGTTAAAATACCCCCAAAAAGACAATAGGCAAAGAAAATATGTTAAATGTGAAAAAAAAATCACAAACGCATGTTGGACATTTGGCATTACACCCCCCGAACAAGCCAAGAAACTTATGCATAGGTGGTATCACTGTACTCAGGAGATGTTGGTGAACACATATTGGGGTCTTCTTTGGCAGTAACACATAACAGGAGCTGAGAATTCATGTCTAAAGTACAATGTGTGTGAAAAATAACACACAAAAAATGACTGCCTAATAGTTTGACAAAGAATTAGTGCATGGAAAGTGTTAAAATACCAGCATTTGAAATACCCTAGGGTGTCTACTTTTCAAAAATATATGGTTTGATGGGGGTAAATTACATTGGCCGGCTTCAGAAATGTCCTACATAGGACATGGGTGCATGGGATGTGAAAATTCCAAGTTGAAAAACTGGAATGCGCCCCCTAAAAATAAGGCCTTTTAGCCCCCAGAGAACCCAACACACCTATACATGGGTGGTATCACTGTACTCAGGAGATGTTGTTGAATACATATTGAGGTTTTTTTTGGCAGTAACACATAACAGGGACTGAGAATATATGCCTAAAGTACAACGTGTGTGAAAAATAACACAAAAAAAATGACTACCCAAAAGTTTGACAAAGACTAGTGGTTGAAATAGTGCATGGAAAGTGTTAAAATACCAGCATTTGAAATACCCTAGGGTGTCTACTTTTCAAAAATATATGGTTTGATGGGGGTAATTTACATTGGCCGGCTTCAGAAATGTCCCAAATAGGACATGGGTGCATGATGACAGATGTGAAAATTCCAAGTTGAAAAACTGGAATGCGCCCCCTAAAATTAAGGCCTTTTAGCCCCCAGAGAACCCGACACACCTATACATGGGGGGTATCACTGTACTCAGGAGATGTTGTTGAATACATATTGAGGTTTTTTTTGGCAGTAACACATAACAGGGACTGAGAATATATGCCTAAACTACAATGTGTGTGAAAAATAATGCAAAAAAATGACTACCTAAAAGTTTGACAAAGACTAGTGGTTGAATTAGTGCATGGAAAGTGTTAAAATACCAGCATTTGAAATACCCTAGGGTGTCTACTTTTCAAAAATATATGGTTTGATGGGGGTAATTTACATTGGCCGGCTTCAGAAATGTCCCAAATAGGACATGGGTGCATGATGAGAGATGTGAAAATTCCAAGTTGAAAAACTGGAATGCGCCCCCTAAAATTAAGGCCTTTTAGCCCCCAGAGAACCCGACACACCTATACATGGGGGGTATCACTGTACTCAGGAGATGTTGTTGAATACATATTGAGGTTTTTTTTTGGCAGTAACACATAACAGGGACTGAGAATATATGCCTAAAGTACAATGTGTGTGAAAAATAATGCAAAAAAATGACTACCTAAAAGTTTGACAAAGACTAGTGGTTGAATTAGTGCATGGAAAGTGTTAAAATACCAGCATTTGAAATACCCTAGGGTGTCTACTTTTCAAAAATATATGGTTTGATGGGGGTAATTTACATTGGCCGGCTTCAGAAATGTCCCAAATAGGACATGGGTGCATGATGACAGATGTGAAAATTCCAAGTTGAAAAACTGGAATGCGCCCCCTAAAATTAAGGCCTTTTAGCCCCCAGAGAACCCGACACACCTATACATGGGGGGTATCACTGTACTCAGGAGATGTTGTTGAATACATATTGAGGTTTTTTTTGGCAGTAACACATAACAGGGACTGAGAATATATGCCTAAAGTACAATGTGTGTGAAAAATAATGCAAAAAAATGACTACCTAAAAGTTTGACAAAGACTAGTGGTTGAATTAGTGCATGGAAAGTGTTAAAATACCAGCATTTGAAATACCCTAGGGTGTCTACTTTTCAAAAATATATGGTTTGATGGGGGTAATTTACATTGGCCGGCTTCAGAAATGTCCCAAATAGGACATGGGTGCATGATGACAGATGTGAAAATTCCAAGTTGAAAAACTGGAATGCCCCCCCTAAAATTAAGGCCTTTTAGCCCCCAGAGAACCCGACACACCTATACATGGGGGGTATCACTGTACTCAGAAGTTGTTGTTGAACACATATTGAGGTGTTTTTGGTCAGTAACATATAACAGGAACTGAGAATCCATGCCTAAAGTACAATGCGTGTGAAAAATAACACCAAAATGACTACCCAAAAGTTTGACAAAGACTGGTGGTTGAATTAGTGCATGCAAAGTGTTAAAATACCAGCATTTGAAATACCCTAGGGTGTCTACTTTTTAAAAATATATGGTTTGATGGGGGTAATTTGCATTGTCCGGCTTCAGAAATGTCCCAAATAGGACATGGGTGCATGACGACAGATGTGAAAATTCCAAATTAAAAAACTGGAATGCGCCCCCTAAAAATAAGGCCTTTTAGCCCCCAGAGAACCCAACAGACCTATACATGGGTGGTATCACTGTACTCAGGAGATGCTGCTGAAGACATATTGGGGTGTTATTTGGCAGTAACCCTTAACGTTCTCAGTAAATGTATTCTTGAATTGCTATTTTGTCAAAAAATCACCACTTTTTTTTTTTTTTTTTTCAAACTTTGGCATAGATTGGTGGTAAAATAGTTGCATGGAAAGAGTCAAAATACCCCATGTTTAATACCTTAGGTTGTGTTCTTTTAAAAAATATATATATGTGAAGGGTTAATCAGGGATTCCTGACAGATATCAGTGTTCCAATGTAACTATCGCTAATTTTTTTAAAAATTTTTTGGAAATAGCAAAGTGCTACTTGTACTTATTGCCCTATAACTTGCAAAAAAAGCAAAGAACATGTAAACATTGAGTATTTCTAAACTCAGGACAAAATTTAGAAACTATTTAGCATGGGAGTTTTTTGGTAGTTGTTGAAGTGTAGGAGATTTTGAGGGTCAAAGTTAAAAAAGTGTGTTTTTTTTCAATTTTTTCCTCATATTTTATAAAATTTTTTATAGTAAATTATAAGATATGATGAAAATAATGGTATCTTTAGAAAGTCCATTTAATGGCGAGAAAAACGGTATATAATATGTGTGGGTACAGTAAATGAGTAAGAGGAAAATTACAGCTAAACACAAACACCGCAGAAATGTAAAAATAGCCTTGGTCCCAAACGGACAGAAAATGGAAAAGTGCTGCGGTCATTAAGGGGTTAAATAAATTTGTTAAAGGGATATTAAAAACAAAAAAAATTATTTTATGTAGAGCATACGGTTTTAAACAACTTTCCAATTTACTTCTGTTATCTAATTGTCTTCAATCTCGTGATATCCTTTGTTAAAAAGCATACCTAGGTAGGCTCAAGAGCTGGGAGCTAGCTGTTAATTGGTGGCTGCACATATAAACTTCTTATCATTGGCTTGGCAATGTGTTCAGCTAGCTTTCAGTAGTGCATTCCTGCTCCTTCAAAAATGAGAATGAAGGAAATTTGAGAAAAGAAGTCAATTAGAAATTTGTTTAAAATTGTATGATCTATCTGAATCGTGAAATAAACATTTTAGGTTTCATGTCCCTTGTCTATGAGTAAGGCTAGGTCAAAGCCGAAACGCGTGAGACATTGACACTAGTCCAGCTGTGACTTTTTGTTTTTACCCCTGTTTTTTAGCTTGTTTTCCACCACAATAAAGGATACTTTTTTCTATTACGCCTGGAGGTTTGCCAGAGTTTTCGTTTTCTTCTGATGTCTATACCCTTTAAATTATGCAATTAATTTGTGCTTTGGATGGCCAAAATATTATATTATAAAGTATTATATTGCCCCACCCAGCTATTTTATATTACCCGGCTGACAAACCTTTCTGTGCAGAAAACTGGATTTATTTAGGAAATTGTACACCAATTTCTACCAAAATTATCAATAAGTCGTATAGCAATAGGTGTATTCTCTTGTCTTTTTCTAGTCCGTAAAACCCAGTGAACAAGTATCTCTTAGAATTTGTTTTATTCCTCAGATACATGATTGATTGTTAAAGTAATGTTAAGTCTACTCCAACATTTTTGTTTTAAAAAAATAGATAACTCCTTTACTACCCATTTCACAACTAACATTATACTTTATAATCTTTAAATCTCTAAATTTCTGTCTGTTTCTAAGCCCCTGCAGGCTGCCTTTATCTCAGAGCATTTTTATAGCTTTTTACAGCAAGACACTGTTCGATCATGTGTGCCATATAGATAACATTGTTCTCACTTCAGTGGAGTTATTTGAGTCAGCAGTGATTAGCTAAAATGCAAGCCTGTAAATAACACTTAAAATAAGCGGAAGGATTAGATAAAAGTTAATCAGAGAGAAAGTTTATTAATATAACCATGTTGGTTGTGCAAAACTGGGGAATGGGTAATATCATTTTGAACAATAAAAAGTTTGCGTAGCCTGAACACTGGGACACTGAACCCAAATTTTTTCTTTCATGATTTAGATAGAGCATGAAATTATAAGCAACTTTCTAATTTACTCCTATTATGCTATTTTCTTTGTTCTTTTGCCATCTTTATTTTAAAAGCAGCCAGCCCATTTTAGGTTCAGTACCATGGATATCGCTTGCTTATTGGAAAATTACGTTTACCCACCAATAAGCAAGCATAACCCAGGTTCTCAACCAAAAATGGGCTGACTCCTATGCATCACATTCCTGCTTTTTAAATAAAGATAGCAAGAGAACGAAGAAAGATTGATAATAGGAGTAAATTAGTAAGTTGCTTAAAATTGCATGCTCTATCTGAATCATTAAAGAAAAAAAAATTGGGTTCAGTGTCCCTTTTTCTTAAAGTTTCCAGTGTATTCTTATTTAAAGTGATGGTAAACTCTCCCCTTTTTAAAATCCAGATCTGGAATGTTAGTGCTATAACTTACTTTTTAAGATAGCTATACATTTCAAGTTCCCCCAATCTGCCGCCCACTTCAAAAGTAATGTTTTTGTGATCTAACGGTTAGAATTGTTTTCCAATCTGCGCTCTCCCCATGTGGCCCGTTTGTTGTAGCCATCGCACTGAATGGAGAACAATTCAATCTGTTAGCTCACAGAAAAAATTACTTTTGAAGAGGGCGGGGAATTTGAATTTTATATCTGTATTAAAAAGTAAGTTATAGAGCATCTTCATTACAACTGATGAATGAAACTCCATCTAAAATATCAATAACATTCTGGATCTAATTTTACAAATGGGAGAGTTTACCATCACTTTAATAATTTATTTACTAAACTCTATGTTACCAAAATATGAGTTTATTTAAATATTTTTTTTTTTTTTACTTATGCTATTCTTTGTATTTGCTCCTCCACTTTCTATGTTTTCTGTAGTGTCGTATAGAGCAGTCCCAGGGGCCCTCCTGAGAGGTATACAACATGTAAATGCGCCCATAGTCTGATTAGCCGCTCCAATGTAAACATTGATTCACAAGAATCCGGTGTTTACTTGGAGAACTGCTGTACAGTACCTTATGGGGGATAGAGTGCCCCTAAATGTTGGCAAGTAAATTGTGAATCGGTCACAATTGCTCTGATTCACAGTTCACTACTACTTAATAGTGACTCCCTTTGTGCTGTACTGCTTATGTGTTAATTCTTCAGGTAAAACACACCGGAAGAATATGGCACAAGCAAACAGCAAGCCGTGTGGCAACCTTTTTGTTTGGGTGCCAGTGCTAAATATCGGATCTAAAAAAAAAAGACTTACACAGTAGTGGTGCTGGGATGTTAGAGACCTTGCACTCCTCCACCTTCCATTTGAGGATGCCCCACAGATGCTCAATAGGGTTTAGGTCTGGAGACATGCTTGGCCAGTCCATCACATTTAACCTCCGCTTCTTTAGCAAGGCAGTGATCGTCTTGGAGGTGTGTTTGGGGTCCTTATCATGTTGAAATACTGCCCTGCGGCCCAGTCTCCGAAGGGAGGGGATCATGCTCTGCTTTAGTATGTTGCAGTACATGTTGGCATTCATGGTTCCCTCAATGAACTGTAGCTCCCCAGTGCCTGCAGCACTCATGCAGGCCCATACCATGACACTCCCACCACCATGCTTGACTGTAGGCAAGACACACTTGTCTTTGTACTCCTCACCCGGTTGCCGCCACACACGCTTGACACCATCTGAACCAAATAAGTTTATCTTTGTCTCGTGAGACCACAGGACATGGTTCCAGTAATCCATGTCCTTAGTCTGCTTGTCTTCAGCAAACTGTTTGCAGGCTTTCTTGTGCATCATCTTTAGAAGAGGCTTTGTTCTGGGACGACAGCCATGCAGACCAATTTGATGTACTGTGTGGCGTATGGTCTGAGCACTGACAGGCTGAAACCCCCACCCCTTCTACCTCTGCAGCAATGCTGGCAGCACTCATTCGTCTATTTCCCAAAGACAACCTCTGGAGCATGTGCACTCAACTACTTTGGTCAACAATCGCAAGGCCTGTTCTGTGTGGAACCTGTCCTGTGAAACGGCTGTATGATCTTGCACACCATGCTGCAGCTCAGTTTCAGGGTCTTAGCAATCTTCTTATAGCCTAGGCCATCTTTATGTAGAGCAGCAATTCTTTTTTTCAGATCCTCCGAGTTCTTTGCCATGAGGTGCCATGTTGAACTTCCAGTGACCAGTGTGAGAGCGATAACACCAAATTTAACACACCAGCTCCCCATTCACACCTGAGACCTTGTAACACTAACGAGTCACATGGCACCGGGGAGGGAAAATGGCTAATTGTGCCCAATTTGGACATTTCCACTTAGGGGTTTTTTGGGGGACAGCAAATTTACACTGTTATACAGGCTGTACACTCACTACTTTACATTGTAGCAAAGTGTTATTTCTTCAGTGTTGTCACATGAAAAGATATATTTACAAAAATGTGAGGGGTGTACTCACTTTTCTGAGATACTGTGTGTGTGTGTGTGTATATATGTATGTGTATGTATGTGTGTGTGTGTGTGTATGTATATATATATATATATATATATATATATATATATATATATATATATATATATATATATATATATATATATATATATATATATATAATTTTTTTTTTTTTTTTCTCACACATACACACTTGTGCTCATAAGTTTACATACCCTGGCAGAATTTATGATTTCTTGGCCAATTTTCAGAGAATATGAATGATAACACACAAACTTTTCTTTCACTCATGGTGAAGCCATGTATTATCAATCAACTTAGTTTACTCTTTTTAAATCATAATGACAAGAGAAACTACCCAAATTACCCTGATCAAAAGTTTACATACCCTGGTGATTTTGGCTTGATAACATGCACACAAGTTGACACAAAGGGGTTTGAATGGCTATTAAAGGTAACCATCATCACCTGTGATCTGTTTGCTTGTAATTAGTGTGTGTGTATAAAAGGTCAATGAGTTTCTGGACTCCTGACAGACCCTTGCATCTTTCATCCAGTACTGCACTGATGTTTCTGGATTCTGAGACATGGAGAAAGCAAAAGAATTGTCAAAGGATCTGCGGGAAAAGGTAGTTGAACTGTATAAAACAGGAAAGGGATATAAAAAGATATCCAAGGAATTGAGAATGCAAATCAGCAGTGTTCAAACTCTAATCAAGAAGTGGAAAATGATTAGGGTAATGTAAACTTTTTTGATCAGGGTCATTTAGGGAGTTTTTGTTATTATGATTTATAAAGAGTTAACACAGTTGATTGATAATAAATGGCTTCAGTCAAACACTAACCATGAGTGAAAGAAAAGTTTTTGCGTTATCATTCATATTCTCAGAAAACGACCAAGAAATCATAAATTCTGCCAGGGTATGTAAACTTATGAGCACAACTGTGTGTATGTATGTGTGTGTGTATATGTATGTATATATGTATGTGTATATATAGAATATATAGAATCTTAATGTATTGTGTATATACAATCACATACACAGTTAAACACACGTGTTATTTATATATATATATATATATATATATATATATATATATATATATATATATATATATATATTATAATTTTTATTTTATTTTTTTAAACATTTTATCTTGACTGAAAATGAGCTCTGCTCCTGTCCAGGAATCCAATACAGGCATATAGCAGTAGGGGTGGGGGGCTGCTCCTTTCAGGAATGCTGTGCCTTGCTGATATCAAATACATAACATAACAGCTAGCTAGCAGAGGGGACTGCAGTTTTAGCCTTTTTGGCAGCCGTGGGGTTAACTGCTATGTATTTGAGCCGTTTCTCAGAGAGCATGAGATTGTGTGGGAGGTTCCATAATGATTACATACCCTAAGTTTCAGACTGCAGACGTCCCTAGGCGGAAATATAAGAAAGTGGATTGCCCTCCTTCACTCTCCTGCATGGGCTCTGCTTTTATACTTCTATAGATTGATCGGCTGCTACTGAGATCACAAACAGAAAGTGAAAATAAAACAGCCATTTTAAAAATGTGTGCTAAAAGCTATAACTAGATGGAGCTGGTTTGCAAGAAATCACATACAATCAATGCAGTACAGCCATATCTGAGTATTTTTTTTTTTTAGCAAAAATCGCGGCTATTAATCGCGGTTGTAAATCACATATGCGATTTAATCGTGCAGCCCTAATATATATATCCCAATTGGTTCCATCAGAAAACCCAAAGCAAACAAGTACACTTTACCATAACTTTAAGACCACTGTGCATTTTTGAAAGCATGTGCAACTTGAGGCTACGTTTAAAACAGAGTACAGTGCTCTTTCAATAACTGAAAAAGCAAGATTTTACCTCTTATACATTCTGCTTTAGAAACGGTTGCATACTTCTATAACATTCTTTATCCTGTTTAGAAGAATCTGTTTTATTCATTTTTTTTTTTAAATGTGAAATATAGATAAATATATTTTTTTTTTCTAGGCATCCAAGCATCATCGACTAAAGCGTTACCATAGTCAGATGTATGTAAATGGTTCCAAATGTGATCTGAATGGAAAATCTAGGGAAACTGAAGTTAGGGTAAGGACCACAATTTTTAATTTACAAATTGTGCAACTGAGAGTTAAGTATTAAATGTACACAATGTGATTGTCTTTGTACATACCACTAAACTCACAATTTTGAATCACGTGGATCACTAACATGATTTTTTTTTTTTTTTTATAAAGGTACAAACCTGTATAATGTGTGTGTGTGTATGTATATATTATATGTATATAACACATAAAGAAAACCCTGCACTCACCAGCAAGCTCACAGTAAAGATTTAAAAGCAAAAATGGAACGGTTAGTTACCGCATCTGGCCAAATGGGACAGGCTCAGGTATTGGAAAGGACCTTGACGTGGTACCTGAGTCCCTAACACAGCCACACAATGCAAGCTCTCAAATCCAAACAAACTGGGAACAAGGGAGGGGTGAAGAAGTAGAACAAAGTCCAGCACACAGGTGCTATCCTGCAAAGTCACAATGACCTGCTTCCAAGGTCAAGATAGTGATATCAAAAAAACAGAGAGTAGTGACAGCATAGATATTTATTCGTGAGACAGCAGGACAAACAGCAACGTTTCGAGACTTCTGTCTCTTTGTCAAGCTGAGGGAGGGGTGCACAGGCATATGTAATCACCCAGAAATATACAAAACACGGAAGGGGACTGCACTCCAAGAACAGACCGGGTACACATCCCATGACCCAGCAATATGCTCAGCCCTGGGTGCTCAATGGCACTCACAAAAAGCTGTGCTGTCGCAGGGTCACAGGCAGTTAACACAAATATGTGAACTATGTCAGACAGGGTATGCTTCTATACACTGTAACACACGTGGGATTGGAGTTGAATTATAAAATATACCTTTTATTACTAATAATTAAAAATGACAGCAATATTGTATATTTCTCCAACATAGGTGTGTCCGGTCCACGGCGTCATCCTTACTTGTGGGATATTCTCTTCCCCAACAGGAAATGGCAAAGAGCCCAGCAAAGCTGGTCACATGATCCCTCCTAGGCTCCGCCTACCCCAGTCATTCTCTTTGCCGTTGTACAGGCAACATCTCCACGGAGATGGCTTAGAGTTTTTTAGTGTTTAACTGTAGTTTTTCATTATTCAATCAAGAGTTTGTTATTTTCAAATAGTGCTGGTACGTACTATTTACTCAGAAACAGAAAAGAGATGAAGAATTCTGTTTGTATGAGGAAAATGATTTTAGCAACCGTAACTAAAATCCATGGCTGTTCCACACAGGACTGTTGAGAGCAATTAACTTCAGTTGGGGGAACAGTTTGCAGTCCTTTGCTGCTTGAGGTATGACACATTCTAACAAGACGATGTAATGCTGGAAGCTGTCATTTTCCCTATGGGATCCGGTAAGCCATGTTTATTACGATTGTAAATAAGGGCTTCACAAGGGCTTATTTAGACTGTAGACCTTTTTTGGGCTAAATCGATTGATATTAACACTTATTTAGCCTTGAGGAATCATTTATTCTGGGTATTTTGATATAATAATATCGGCAGGCACTGTTTTAGACACCTTATTCTTTAGGGGCTTTCCCAAAGCATAGGCAGAGTCTCATTTTCGCGCCGGTGTTGCGCACTTGTTTTTGAGAGGCATGGCATGCAGTCGCATGTGAGAGGAGCTCTGATACTTATAAAAGACTTCTGAAGGCGTCATTTGGTATCGTATTCCCCTTTGGGTTTGGTTGGGTCTCAGCAAAGCAGATACCAGGGACTGTAAAGGGGTTTAAAGCTTAAAACGGCTCCGGTTCCGTTATTTTAAGGGTTAAAGCTTCCAAAATTGGTGTGCAATATTTTCAAGGCTTTAAGACACTGTGGTGAAAGTTTGGTGAATTTTGAACAATTCCTTCATGTTTTTTCGCAATTGCAGTAATAAAGTGTGTTCAGTTTAAAATTTAAAGTGACAGTAACGGTTTTATTTCAAAACGTTTTTTTGTACTTTCTTATCAAGTTTATGCCTGTTTAACATGTCTGAACTACCAGATAGACTGTGTTCTGAATGTGGGGAAGCCAGAATTCCTATTCATTTAAATAAATGTGATTTATGTGATAATGACAATGATGCCCAAGATGATTCCTCAAGTGAGGGGAGTAAGCATGGTACTGCATCATTCCCTCCTTCGTCTACACGAGTCTTGCCCACTCAGGAGGCCCCTAGTACATCTAGCGCGCCAATACTCCTTACTATGCAACAATTAACGGCTGTAATGGATAATTCTGTCAAAAACATTTTAGCCAAAATGAACCCTTGTCAGCGTAAGCGTGGATGCTCTGTTTTAGTTACTGAAGAGCATGACGACGCTGATATTAATATCTCTGAAGGGCCCCTAACCCAATCTGAGGGGGCCAGGGAGGTTTTGTCTGAGGGAGAAATTACTGATTTAGGGAACATTTCTCAGCAGGCTGAATCTGATGTGATTACATTTAAATTTAAATTGGAACATCTCCGCATTTTGCTTAAGGAGGTATTATCCACTCTGGATGATTGTGAAAATTTGGTCATCCCAGAGAAACTATGTAAAATGGACAAGTTCCTAGAGGTGCCGGGGCTCCCAGAAGCTTTTCCTATACCCAAGCGGGTGGCGGACATTGTTAATAAAGAATGGGAAAGGCCCGGTATTCCTTTCGTCCCTCCCCCCATATTTAAAAAATTGTTTCCTATGGTCGACCCCAGAAAGGACTTATGGCAGTCAGTCCCCAAGGTCGAGGGAGCGGTTTCTACTTTAAACAAACGCACCACTATTCCCATAGAGGATAGTTGTGCTTTCAAAGATCCTATGGATAAAAAATTAGAAGGTTTGCTTAAAAAGATGTTTGTTCAGCAGGGTTACCTTCTACAACCCATTTCATGCATTGTCCCTGTCACTACAACTGCATATTTCTGGTTTGATGAACTGATTAAGGTGCTCGATAGTGACTCTCCTCCTTATGAGGAGATTATGGACAGAGTCAATGCTCTCAAATTGGCTAATTCTTTCACTCTAGACGCCTCTTTGCAATTGGCTAAGTTAGCGGCTAAGAATTCTGGGTTTGCTATTGTGGCGCGCAGAGCGCTTTGGTTGAAATCTTGGTCGGCTGATGCGTCTTCCAAGAACAAGCTACTAAACATTCCTTTCAAGGGGAAAACGCTGTTTGGTCCTGACTTGAAAGAGATTATCTCTGATATCACTGGGGGTAAGGGCCACGCCCTTCCTCAGGATCGGCCTTTCAAGGCAAAAAATAGACCTAATTTTCGTCCCTTTCGTAAAAACGGACCAGCCCAAGGTGCTACGTCCTCTAAGCAAGAGGGTAATTCTTCTCAGGCCAAGCCAGCTTGGAGACCAATGCAAGGCTGGAACAAGGGAAAGCAGGCCAAGAAACCTGCCACTGCTACCAAGACAGCATGAAATATTGGCCCCCGATCCGGGACCGGATCTGGTGGGGGGCAGACTCTCTCTCTTCGCTCAGGCTTGGGCAAGAGATGTTCTGGATCCTTGGGCGCTAGAAATAGTCTCCCAGGGTTATCTTCTGGAATTCAAGGGACTTCCCCCAAGGGGGAGGTTCCACAGGTCTCAGTTGTCTTCAGACCACATAAAAAGACAGGCGTTCTTACATTGTGTAGAAGACCTGTTAAAAATGGGAGTGATTCATCCTGTTCCATTGAGAGAACAAGGGATGGGGTTCTACTCCAATCTGTTCATAGTTCCCAAAAAAGAGGGAACGTTCAGACCAATCCTAGATCTCAAGATCTTAAACAAATTTCTCAAGGTCCCATCGTTCAAGATGGAAACCATTCGAACTATCCTTCCTTCCATCCAGGAAGGTCAATTCATGACCACGGTGGATTTAAAGGATGCGTATCTACATATTCCTATCCACAAGGAACATCATCGGTTCCTAAGGTTTGCATTCCTGGACAAACATTACCAGTTCGTGGCGCTTCCTTTCGGATTAGCCACTGCTCCAAGGATTTTCACAAAGGTACTAGGGTCCCTTCTAGCGGTGCTAAGACCAAGGGGCATTGCAGTAGTACCCTACCTGGACGACATTCTGATTCAAGCGTCGTCCCTCCCTCGAGCAAAGGCTCACACGGACATCGTCCTGGCCTTTCTCAGATCTCACGGCTGGAAAGTGAACGTGGAAAAGAGTTCTCTATCCCCGTCAACAAGGGTTCCCTTCTTGGGAACAATTATAGATTCCTCAGAAATGAGGATTTTTCTAACAGAGGCCAGAATAACAAAGCTTCTGGACTCTTGTCGGATTCTTCATTCCGTTCCTCTTCCTTCCGTAGCTCAGTGCATGGAAGTGATCGGGTTGATGGTAGCGGCAATGGACATAGTTCCTTTTGCGCGCATCCATCTAAGACCATTACAACTGTGCATGCTCAGTCAGTGGAATGGGGACTATACAGACTTGTCTCCAAAGATACAAGTAAATCAGAGGACCAGAGACTCACTCCGTTGGTGGCTGTCCCTGGACAACCTGTCACAAGGGATGACATTCCGCAGACCAGAGTGGGTCATTGTCACGACCGACGCCAGTCTGACGGGCTGGGGCGCGGTCTGGGGATCCCTGAAAGCTCAGGGTCTTTGGTCTCGGGAAGAATCTCTTCTACCGATAAATATTCTGGAACTGAGAGCGATATTCAATGCTCTCAAGGCTTGGCCTCAGCTAGCAAGGACCAAGTTCATACGGTTTCAATCAGACAACATGACGACTGTTGCGTACATCAACCATCAGGGGGGAACAAGGAGTTCCCTAGCGATGGAGGAAGTGACCAAGATTATTCTATGGGCGGAGTCTCACTCCTGCCACCTGTCTGCTATCCACATCCCGGGAGTGGAAAATTGGGAAGCGGATTTTCTGAGTCGTCAGACATTGCATCCGGGGGAGTGGGAACTCCATCCGGAAATCTTTGCCCTAGTCACTCAGCTGTGGGGCATTCCAGACATGGATCTAATGGCCTCTCGTCAGAACTTCAAAGTTCCCTGTTACGGGTCCAGATCCAGGGATCCCAAGGCGGCTCTAGTGGATGCACTAGTAGCACCTTGGACCTTCAAACTAGCTTATGTGTTTCCGCCGTTTCCTCTCATTCCCAGGCTGGTAGCCAGGATCAATCAGGAGAGGGCGTCGGTGATCTTGATAGCTCCTGCGTGGCCACGCAGGACTTGGTATGCAGATCTGGTGAATATGTCATCGGCTCCACCTTGGAAGCTACCTTTGAGACGAGACCTTCTTGTTCAGGGTCCGTTCCAACATCCGAATCTGGTTTCACTCCAGCTGACTGCCTGGAGATTGAACGCTTGATTTTATCGAAGCGAGGTTTCTCAGATTCTGTTATCGATACTCTTGTTCAGGCCAGAAAGCCTGTAACTAGAAAGATTTACCACAAAATTTGGAAAAAATATATCTGTTGGTGTGAATCTAAAGGATTCCCTTGGGACAAGGTTAAGATTCCTAGGATTCTATCCTTCCTTCAAGAAGGATTGGAAAAAGGATTATCGGCAAGTTCCCTGAAGGGACAGATTTCTGCCTTGTCGGTGTTACTTCACAAAAAGCTGGCAGCTGTGCCAGATGTTCAAGCCTTTGTTCAGGCTTTGGTTAGAATTAAGCCTGTTTACAAACCTTTGACTCCTCCTTGGAGTCTCAATTTAGTTCTTTCAGTTCTTCAGGGGGTTCCGTTTGAACCCTTACATTCCGTTGATATTAAGTTATTATCTTGGAAAGTTTTGTTTTTAGTTGCAATTTCTTCTGCTAGAAGAGTTTCAGAATTATCTGCTCTGCAGTGTTCCCCTCCTTATCTGGTGTTCCATGCAGATAAGGTGGTTTTACGTACTAAACCTGGTTTTCTTCCGAAAGTTGTTTCTAACAAAAACATTAACCAGGAGATTATCGTGCCTTCTCTGTGTCCGAAACCAGTTTCAAAGAAGGAACGTTTGTTGCACAATTTGGATGTTGTTCGCGCTCTAAAATTCTATTTAGATGCTACAAAGGATTTTAGACAAACATCTTCCTTGTTTGTTGTTTATTCAGGTAAAAGGAGAGGTCAAAAAGCAACTTCTACCTCTCTCTCTTTTTGGATTAAAAGCATCATCAGATTGGCTTACGAGACTGCCGGACGGCAGCCTCCTGAAAGAATCACAGCTCATTCCACTAGGGCTGTGGCTTCCACATGGGCCTTCAAGAACGAGGCTTCTGTTGATCAGATATGTAGGGCAGCGACTTGGTCTTCACTGCACACTTTTACCAAATTTTACAAGTTTGATACTTTTGCTTCTTCTGAGGCTATTTTTGGGAGAAAGGTTTTGCAAGCCGTGGTGCCTTCCATTTAGGTGACCTGATTTGCTCCCTCCCTTCATCCGTGTCCTAAAGCTTTGGTATTGGTTCCCACAAGTAAGGATGACGCCGTGGACCGGACACACCTATGTTGGAGAAAACAGAATTTATGTTTACCTGATAAATTTCTTTCTCCAACGGTGTGTCCGGTCCACGGCCCGCCCTGGTTTTTTTAATCAGGTCTGATAATTTATTTTCTTTAACTACAGTCACCACGGTACCATATGGTTTCTCCTATGCTAATATTCCTCCTTAACGTCGGTCGAATGACTGGGGTAGGCGGAGCCTAGGAGGGATCATGTGACCAGCTTTGCTGGGCTCTTTGCCATTTCCTGTTGGGGAAGAGAATATCCCACAAGTAAGGATGACGCCGTGGACCGGACACACCGTTGGAGAAAGAAATTTATCAGGTAAACATAAATTCTGTTTTTGCTGTCCTCACATAACGTTAAAAACACATCTCCATTAAATCCATATTTATGGTTTTTGGGTTTTACCAGTTGATGTCTATGAGAGCTATAGGTTTGTATGAGGTGTTTAGTTGGTTGTAATTGTTTGTTTTCGGACAATCTATAGCCTTTTATTTGGCTTGTCAAGAAATTTAAATTATTTTCCAACTAAATATATTTGTTAACAGGTTAGGTATTCCTGTGTATTACCTATAGTTCTAATATATAAGTCTTCAAACAAGGATAGCCTTAAAGTGACTTGCAATAGACTTTTAGTGGTAATCAAAGTGGGTGGTAGTATCTATATCTTATACTTGAATATGTGCTTAATGTGGTGTTTGTGCACTTTATTCAGAGCAGCATAATTTTTAACTGCTTTTCAGGTTATAAACTTGTGTGTTGTAAGTATCTCTAATTTGCGCTATTTCATAGCTTTTTATTAGATTTTCAATAGTTATTACTCTGATTAGAGAATAGAGCTTTTAATATACCATAGGTCCAGATTATATCATAATATCACTTAAATGTTACAAGTTGATTTATTTGTCCAACATGTACTTGTTTTCATTGAAACTCTATATACTTTTGTTGCATTAGATAGAGTAGATATAGTGCTGCTGGTATAGTTACAAAACTTTGTATTGATACAATTATAGATTGCGGGTATTTAGCTTGTATAGTTATAGATTACAGATATTTTACTTGTTTGTATATATCAATTCATAGTCGAAACCAGCTTTCTATTTAAAGCTTATTAATTCAGCTTATTATTTGGTTATCTGCTAGTAATGAGCATTTGTATCGGTAATAGGCTGATTTTATTGGTATGATTTTGGTTATAGTATGTATCTGCTTTATGACTGCAATAAATAACCCAGGGGAGCCAAATAATGCTCTCGCTATAGCTTGGTTCTATATTGTATATAGTTCTTAGTTTGTTGATCATTACTGTTATGTCTTAGGAAAAAGTGTTTAGCCACACTTGTTATGGTTCTTCCCTTTTCTAGATCTTTCTTGTAGTTCCGGATGTTCCTACAGTGTTCCATAACTCTCGTTCTTATTTGTCTAGTAGTCATACCTACATAGAACATTTGGCATGGGCATTGAAGACCATAGATTACTCCTATTGTTGTGCAGGAATAATGGGCTGAAAGTAAATGGTTTTTGCCATATTTATCTTGTATTTCTTTGATTTTCCATACTTTGGAGCAGGTACTGCATGTTCCACATTGGAACATGCCTTTCGATTGACTTTCTTTTCTTGGTCGATGGATGTAGTGACTTTGTACTAAGGTATCTTTTAAGTTTTTGGGTCTTTTGTAGCCAATAGATACTCTATCTCCTATTTGACTGGCCAGCAGATGGTCATTAAGCAGAATATGCCAGTTCTCATTTATGATCTTTGTTACTTGCTTCATTTGAGGATTGTAGGTTGTGATTAAACGTGGTTTGTTATCCATCTTTTTCTGATGTGGTCTTAGAAGGTTGTTACGATCCATTTTCATCACTTGGGTGTTTGCTCTTTTTATTGAGCGTTTACTGTAGCCCCTATCTTCCAATCTACAGCCGAGTTTTTTAGCTTCTTGTTTATATACTGTGATGTCAGAACAGTTTCTTCTTAGTCGTGTGAATTCGCCTTTTGGTATCGCTTTTAAAGTACTCGGGGCATGTGCACTGGTTTTATGCAGAAGGTTGTTTGTAGCAGTGGCTTTTCTATATAGCGTTGTACTAACCTCTCCTGATGTATTTATTTGTATCTCTAGATCAAGAAAGTTGACCTTATGATAACTGTATTCATACGTTAGTTTCAGGTTTAAATTGTTGCTATTTAAAATATCCATAAATTGATTAAGTTCTTGAATAGACCCCTCCCAGATAAAAAGGATGTCGTCTATATAGCGGATCCATAGTGGGATGTGTTGCATATATTGGTCATTAATGTCTGAGAAGACTGTATTATTCTCCCACCATCCCAAGAATAGATTTCAAAAAAAGCTTTAATCTTATGCAGCATAGATATTATTCAACAGAGATATAGCCGTAATACAATATAATCACAAAAACAAAGTTATTTGATTATTTACAAAACTATCCTTTCAACACCGGAACGAGTTCATACTGAGCAGTATAAATTATGTACCTGTCAGATGGGTATATGTGTTTTTTGCTATTAGAAAAGTGACATGTTCATTGTCATTGAGTTACAGCTGAATAGCCAATGAAATAACTCTAACCCCTGTTTGAAAAAGTAGGCGTGAATAACAAACCAATAAAGTTCAGCATTTTTGCCGCCTCGCGTAATCCCCTCTGAGGAAGCGTATGTGAAACGCCGCGTCAGGGGTTTCCTTATTTTAAACTTTGCTCTCCGCTAATGTCCTTAAAACAAACATAGTTATTTAACAAACAGTTGATGGTCCTCATAATTAATAACCTTTGGTGACCATAATAATACGTATGGCTGTGGTTGTTCCAAGTGTTGTGGTTAATATCAGCTAAGGCACACAAGTGCCATTTAGTTTAATACGGATAAGTGTGGTGATACAGTAAGGTAGTAAGCAAGTGTAATCTAAGCAGTATACGCTAAGGTACCTACATATATAACTGCAGTTACTTCAAGTGTTGTGGCTAATACTAATTTAGACACAGAAGTGCCATTTAGTTAAAACGGATAACTGTGGTGATACGTTAAGGCAGCAAGCCAGTACAACCCTGTCAGTATACGCTAAAGTACACAAACCGTTACAATATAGTAACTATCAATAGAAAGGTTAAATCAAGTGATATCATAAGAAACATTAAATGGTAACAGAGTGGTTTGAACTAATACTCCTTAGGTTACCTATTTAAAGCAATACCGCTTGCTGGAAAACTTAAACAAGTTTTAAAACTAAGAACTATATACAATATAGAACCAAGCTATAGCGAGAGCATTATTTGGCTCCCCTGGGTTATTTATTGCAGTCATAAAGCAGATACATACTATAACCAAAATCATACCAATAAAATCAGCCTATTACCGATACAAATGCTCATTACTAGCAGATAACCAAATAATAAGCTGAATTAATAAGCTTTAAATAGAAAGCTGGTTTCGACTATGAATTGATATATACAAACAAGTAAAATATCTGTAATCTATAACTATACAAGCTAAATACCCGCAATCTATAATTGTATCAATACAAAGTTTTGTAACTATACCAGCAGCACTATATCTACTCTATCTAATGCAACAAAAGTATATAGAGTTTCAATGAAAACAAGTACATGTTGGACAAATAAATCAACTTGTAACATTTAAGTGATATTATGATATAATCTGGACCTATGGTATATTAAAAGCTCTATTCTCTAATCAGAGTAATAACTATTGAAAATCTAATAAAAAGCTATGAAATAGCGCAAATTAGAGATACTTACAACACACAAGTTTATAACCTGAAAAGCAGTTAAAAATTATGCTGCTCTGAATAAAGTGCACAAACACCACATTAAGCACATATTCAAGTATAAGATATAGATACTACCACCCACTTTGATTACCACTAAAAGTCTATTGCAAGTCACTTTAAGGCTATCCTTGTTTGAAGACTTATATATTAGAACTATTGGCAATACACAGGAATACCTAACCTGTTAACAAATATATTTAGTTGGAAAATAATTTAATTTCTTGACAAGCCAAATAAAAGGCTATAGATTGTCCGAAAACAAACAATTACAACCAACTAAACACCTCATACAAACCTATAGCTCTCATAGACATCAACTGGTAAAACCCAAAAACCATAAATATGGATTTAATGGAGATGTGTTTTTAACGTTATGTGAGGACAGCAAAATATACAATATTGCTGTCATTTTTAATTATTAGTAATAAAAGGTATATTTTATAATTCAACTCCAATCCCACATGTGTGTTACAGTGTATAGAAGCATACCCTGTCTGACATAGTTCACATTTTTGTGTCTTATGTCTTCTATGTAATATGTACTTCATGCTTAAGCACTGCTCCTATTGAATACCCAGGTATTAAGACGTATCTTTTTTGACAAGGTATCAAAGGAGAAGATAAATTCCTAAGAAAGAGAGTGAAATTATATTTCTTCTGTTAAGTGTGATCAGTCCACGGGTCATCATTACTTGTGGGATATTAACTGCTCCCCTACAGGAAGTGCAAGAGGATTCACCCAGCAGAGTTGCTATATAGCTCCTCCCCTCTACGTCACCTCCAGTCATTCTCTTGCACCCAACGACTAGATAGGATGTGTGAGAGGACTATGGTGATATATTTAGTTTTTATATCTTCAATCAAAAGTTTGTTATTTTATAATAGCACCGGAGTGTGTTATTCCTTCTCTGGTAGAATTTGAAGAAGAATCTACCTGAGTTTTTCTATGATTTTAGCCGGAGTAGTTAAGATCATATTGCTGTTTCTCGGCCATCTGAGGAGTGAGGTAAACTTCAGATCAGGGGACAGCAGGCAGATTAATCTGCAAAGAGGTATGTAGCAGTTTATTATTTTCTGACATGGAATTGATGAGAAAATCCTGCCATACCGTTATAATGTAAACTCAGCCTTGAATGCAGTAGATGTAGCTGATATCAGGCTGTCATGTATGTATATTTTACACTTCAGTTTTCTGGGAAATGGTACTTCTCTGGCTTTTAAACTGTATACATAGACTTAACCTATTTTGCAGGGACTTGCAATAGGTTTTAAATGACAATTAATTATTGAGGTAAAATGTTTTTTTGCTGGCATGTAAAAACGTTTTTTTCTCTGAGGTACTGGGTGAAAAAATGTTTTGGGCACTTTTTTTCCACTTGGCAATAGTTTTGATTTAAATTAGAGCAGTTCACTGATCCCTCTCACTGTTATGGGGGAGGGGCCATTTTGGTGCTTTCACTATGCATCAGAAAAACTCAGTCAGAGGTTCATTTTCTTCCTGCATGATCCGGTTCATCTCTACAGAGTTCAGGGATCTCAAGAGTCTTTTTTGAGGGAAGTAATCATACAGCAGAGCTGTGCTGATTGTATTGACTGTGATATAAAAAACGTTTATTTGTGTATTTTTTTTCTGCTGCCTGGGTTAGTTATCATTTGCTGAGGGGAACAATCCTTTGCTAAAACTGTATATTCTGACAAAGATTGATGCTATAACTTAATTATTTTATCTGTTATAATATTTTTCTGTGCTTCTTAAAGGCACAGTTCGTTTTCATATTATTTGTAAATTACTTTGAAAAGTATTTCCAAGTTGCTGTTTATTTGCTAGTGTGTTAAACATGTCTGATTCAGAGGAAGATATCTGTGCTATATGTGTTAATGCCAAAGTGGAGCCCAATAGAAATTTATGTACTAAATGTATTGATGCTACTTTAAAAAATAGTCAATCTGTACAAATTGAACATATTTCACCAAACAACGAGGGGAGAGTTATGCCGACTAACTCGCCTCACGTGTCAGTACCTGCATCTCCCGCTCAGGAGGTGCGTGATATTGTAGCGCCGAGTGCATCTGGGCGGCCATTACAAATCACATTACAAGATATGGCTACTGTTATGACTGAAGTTTTGGCTAAACTACCAGAACTAAGAGGTAAACGTGATCACTCTGGGATGAGAACAGAGTGCGCTGATAATGCAAGGGCCATGTCTGATACTGCGTCACAGTTTGCAGAACATGAAGACGGAGAGCTTCATTCTGTGGGTGACGGTTCTGATCCAAATAAACTGGACTCAGACATTTCAAATTTTAAATTTAAGCTTGAGAACCTCCGTGTGTTACTAGGGGAGGTATTAGCGGCTCTGAATGATTGTAACACAGTTGCAATCCCAGAAAAAATGTGTAGGTTGGATAAATATTTTGCGGTACCGACGAGTACTGACGTTTTTCCTATACCTAAGAGACTTACTGACATTGTTACTAAGGAGTGGGATAGACCCGGTGTGCCTTTCTCACCCCCTCCTATATTCAGAAAAATGTTTCCAATAGACGCCGCCACACGGGACTTATGGCAAATGGTCCCTAAGGTGGAGGGAGCAGTTTCTACTTTAGCTAAGCGTACCACTATCCCAGTGGAGGATAGCTGTGCTTTTTCAGATCCAATGGATAAAAAATTAGAGGGTTACCTTAAGAAAATGTTTGTTCAACAAGGGTTTATATTGCAACCTCTTGCATGTATTGCGCCTGTCACGGCTGCAGCAGCATTTTGGTTTGAGTCTCTGGAAGAGACACTTCAATCATCCACACTAGATGACATCACACACAAACTTAAATTCCTTAAGTTAGCTAATTCATTTATTTCAGATGCCTGTAGTACATTTAACTAAACTTGCGGCTAAAAATTCAGGATTCGCCTATTCAGGCACGCAGAGCTCTGTGGCTAAAATCCTGGTCAGCTGATGTTACGTCTAAATCTAAATTGCTTAATATTCCTTTCAAAGGGCAGACCTTATTCGGGCCCGGCTTGAAAGAGATTATTGATGACATTACAGGAGGTAAAGGTCATGCCCTGCCTCAGGACAAGGCCAAAGCCAAGGCTAGACAGTCCAATTTTCGTTCCTTTCGTAATTTCAAAGCAGGAGCAGCATCAACTTCCTCTGCACCAAAACAGGAAGGAGCTGTTGCTCGCTACAGACAAGGCTGGAAACCTAACCAGTCCTGGAACAGGGGCAAACAGGCCAGAAAACCTGCTGCTGCCCCTAAGACAGCATGAATTGAGGGCCCCCGATCCGGGACCGGATCTAGTGGGGGGCAGACTTTCCCTCTTCGCCCAGGCTTGGGCAAGAGATGTTCAGGATCCCTGGGCGTTAGAGATCATATCTCAGGGATACCTTCTGGACTTCAAATCCTCTCCCCCAAGAGGGAGATTTCATCTGTCAAGGTTGTCAACAAACCTAACAAAGAAGGAAGCGTTTCTACGCTGCTTACAAGATCTTTTATTAATGGGAGTGATCCATCCAGTTCCGCGGTTGGAACAAGGACAAGGGTTTTACTCAAATCTGTTTGTAGTTCCCAAAAAAGAGGGAACCTTCAGGCCAATCTTGGATTTAAAGATCCTAAACAAATTCCTAAGAGTTCCATCGTTCAAGATGGAAACTATTCGAACAATTTTGCCCATGATCCAAGAGGGTCAGTACATGACCACAGTGGATTTAAAGGATGCTTACCTTCACATACCGATTCACAGAAGTCATTACCGGTATCTAAGGTTTGCCTTTTTAGACAGGCATTACCAGTTTGTAGCTCTTCCATTCGGACTGGCTACGGCTCCAAGAATCTTCACAAAGGTTCTGGGCACTCTTCTGGCGGTACTAAGACCGCGAGGAATTTCAGTAGCTCCGTACTTAGACGACATACTGATACAAGCTTCAAGCTTTCAAACTGCCAAATCTCATACAGAGATAGTACTGGCATTTCTAAGGTCGCATGGATGGAAAGTGAACGAAGAGAAAAGTTCTCTCTTTCCACTCACAAGAGTTCCCTTCCTGGGGACTCTGATAGATTCTGTAGAAATGAAGATTTACCTGACAGAGGACAGGTTAACAAAACTTCAAAGTGCATGCCGTGTCCTTCATTCCATTCAAGAGACCAGAAATTCTCTTCTATGGTGGCTTTATCGGCCACATCTGTCCAGGGGAATGCCATTCAGCAGGCCAGACTGGTCAATTGTAACAACAGACGCCAGCCTACTAGGTTGGGGCGCTGTCTGGAATTCTCTGAAGGCTCAGGGACTATGGAATCAGGAGGAGAGTCTTCTTCCAATAAACATTCTGGAATTGAGAGCAGTCCTCAATGCTCTTCTGGCTTGGCCCCAGTTAGCAACTCGGGGGTTCATCAGGTTCCAGTCGGACAACATCACGACTGTAGCTTATATCAACCATCAGGGAGGGACAAGAAGCTCCCTAGCAATGATGGAAGTATCGAAGATAATTCGCTGGGCAGAGTCTCACTCTTGCCACCTGTCTGCAATCCACATCCCGGGAGTGGAGAACTGGGAGGCGGATTTCTTAAGTCGTCAGACTTTTCATCCGGGGGAGTGGGAACTTCATCCAGAGGTCTTTGCCCAAATACTTCGATGTTGGGGCAAACCAGAGATAGATCTCATGGCGTCTCGACAGAACGCCAAGCTTCCGCGGTATGGGTCCAGATCCAGGGATCCGGGAGCGGTCCTGATAGATGCCTTGACAGCACCATGGACCTTCAGGATGGCTCATGTGTTTCCACCTTTCCCGATGCTTCCTCGATTGATTGCCAGAATCAAACAGGAGAAAGCATCAGTGATTCTAATAGCGCCTGCATGGCCACGCAGGACTTGGTATACAGATCTGGTGGACATGTCATTCTGTCCACCTTGGTCGTTACCTCTGAAACAGGACCTTCTGATTCAGGGTCCTTTCAAACATCAAAATCTAACTTCTCTGAAGCTGACTGCTTGGAAATTGAACGCTTGATCTTATCAAAGCGTGGTTTTTCTGAGTCAGTTATTGATACCTTAATACAGGCTAGGAAGCCTGTTACCAGAAAGATTTACCATAAAATATGGCGTAAATACCTATATTGGTGCGAATCCAAAGGTTACTCTTGGAGTAAGGTTAGGATTCCTAGGATATTGTCTTTTCTACAAGAAGGTTTAGAAAAGGGGTTATCCGCTAGTTCCTTAAAGGGACAGATCTCAGCTCTGTCCATTCTGTTACACAAGCGTCTGTCAGAAGTTCCAGACGTTCAGGCTTTTTGTCAGGCTTTGGCCAGGATTAAACCTGTGTTTAAAGCTGTGGCTCCACCATGGAGTTTAAACCTTGTTCTTAACGTTTTACAGGGTGTTCCGTTTGAACCCCTTCATTCCATTGATATAAAGTTGTTATCTTGGAAAGTTCTATTTTTAATGGCTATTTCCTCGGCTCGAAGAGTCTCTGAGTTATCAGCCTTACATTGTGATTCTCCTTATTTGATTTTTCACTCGGATAAGGTAGTTCTGCGTACTAAGCCTGGGTTCTTACCTAAGGTAGTCACTAACAGGAATATCAATCAGGAGATTGTTGTTCCATCCTTGTGCCCAAATCCTTCTTCGAGGAAGGAACGTCTTTTGCACAATCTGGATGTAGTTCGTGCCCTTAAATTTTATTTACAGGCAACTAAAGATTTTCGACAAACGTCTTCCCTGTTTGTCGTTTACTCTGGTCAGAGGAGAGGTCAAAAAGCTTCTGCTACCTCTCTCTCTTTTTGGCTTCGTAGCATAATTCGTTTAGCTTATGAGACTGCTGGACAGCAGCCTCCTGAAAGAATTACAGCTCATTCCACTAGAGCTGTGGCTTCCACTTGGGCCTTTAAGAATGAGGCCTCTGTTGAACAGATTTGCAAGGCTGCAACTTGGTCTTCGCTTCATACTTTTTCCAAATTTTACAAATTTGACACTTTTGCTTCCTCGGAGGCTATTTTTGGGAGAAAGGTTCTTCAGGCAGTGGTTCCTTCTGTATAAAGAGCCTGCCTATCCCTCCCGTCATCCGTGTACTTTTGCTTTGGTATTGGTATCCCACAAGTAATGATGACCCGTGGACTGATCACACTTAACAGAAGAAAACATAATTTATGCTTACCTGATAAATTCCTTTCTTCTGTAGTGTGATCAGTCCACGGCCCGCCCTGTTTTTTAAGGCAGGTAAATATTTTTTAAATTATACTCCAGTCACCACTACACCCTTGGCTTCTCCTTTCTCGTTGGTCCTTGGTCGAATGACTGGAGGTGACGTAGAGGGGAGGAGCTATATAGCAACTCTGCTGGGTGAATCCTCTTGCACTTCCTGTAGGGGAGCAGTTAATATCCCACAAGTAATGATGACCCGTGGACTGATCACACTACAGAAGAAAGGAATTTATCAGGTAAGCATAAATTATGTTTTTCTGTCTTTGTTCCTAAACCTTCTGACTCACAGGCAGTTAACCCCAGACAGGAGTGGGTGCAAGAACCATAGGGAAATTACAAAACAAATTAATACAACACATAGAGAAAACCCTGCACTCGCCAGCAAACCCGCAGTAAAGATTTAAAAGCAAAAATGGAAAGGTTAGTTACCACGTGTGTGTGTGTATATATGTATGTATATATATATATATGTATATATGTATATATATATGTATATATGTGTATATATGTATATATGTGTATATATATATATATATATATATATATATATATATATATATATATATATATATATATATATGTGTGTGTATATATACATATATATACATATATATATATATATATATATATATATTTCTCCAACATAGGTGTGTCCGGTCCACGGCGTCATCCTTACTTGTGGGATATTCTCTTCCCCAACAGGAAATGGCAAAGAGCCCAGCAAAGCTGGTCACATGATCCCTCCTAGGCTCCGCCTTCCCCAGTCATTCTCTTTGCCGTTGTACAGGCAACATCTCCACGGAGATGGCTTAGTTTTTTGGTGTTTAAATGTAGTTTTTATTCTTCAATCAAGAGTTTTATTTTAAAATAGTGCTGGTATGTACTATTTACTCTGAAACAGGAAAGAGATGAAGATTTCTGTTTGTAAGAGGAAAATGATTTTAGCAACCGTTACTAAAATCGATGGCTGTTTCCACACAGGACTGTTGAGAGGAATTAACTTCAGTTGGGGGAAACAGTGAGCAGACTTTTGCTGCTTGAGGTATGACACATTTCTAACAAGACTCGGTAATGCTGGAAGCTGTCATTTTCCCTATGGGAACCGGTAAGCCATTTTCTTAGTTTAAGTAAAAGAATAAAGGGCTTCATTAGGGCTTAAAAAACTGGTAGACATTTTTCTGGGCTAAAACGATTACTTTACTAAGTATATTTGGCAGATTATTACTTTTAATAGTTGTTAAATCTTGGGGATAGTTTTAATAAAAACGGCAGGCACTGTATTGGACACCTTTTTCACTGGGGGCCTTTTCTAGTCATAGACAGAGCCTCATTTTCGCGCCTCTAATGCGCAGTTGTTTTTGGAAAGCATGGCATGCAGATGCATGTGTGAGGAGCTAAGAACCACTGAAAAAGCTTATAGAAGGCATCATTTGGTATCGTATTCCCCTCTGGGCTTGGTTGGGTCTCAGCAAAGCAGATACCTGGGACTGTATAGGGGTTAAATGTAAAAACGGCTCCGGTTCCGTTATTTTAAGGGTTAAAGCAAATTTGGTGTGCAATACTTTTAAGGCTTTAAGTTACTGTGGTGAAATTTTGGTGAAATTTGAACAATTCCTTCATACTTTTTCACATATTCAGTAATAAAGTGTGTTCAGTTTGAAATTTAAAGGGACAGTAACGGTTTTATTGTAAAACGTTTTTTGTGCTTTGTTGACAAGTTTAAGCCTGTTTAACATGTCTGAACCATCAGATAACGATGTTCTATATGTATGAAAGCCAATGTGTCTCCCCATTTAAATATATGTGATATATTTGTGTCATAATGTCCAAACAAAGTAGGGATAATAATGCCATAGATATGATATTGCCCAAGATGATTCCTCTAATGAGGGGAGTAAGCATGGTACTGCATCATCCCCTTCTGTGTCTACACCAGTTTTGCCCACACAAGAGGCCCCTAGTACATCTAGTGCGCCAATACTTATTACCATACAACAATTAATGGCTGTAATGGATAATTCTATTGCATGCATTTTTTTCCAAAATGCCTACTTATCAGAGAAAGCGTGATTGCTCTGTTTTAAACACTGAAGAGCAAGAGGACGCTGATGATATCTGTTCTGACATACCCTCACACCTATCTGAAGGGGCCAGGAGGGAGGTTTTGTCTGAGGGAGAAATTTCAGATTCAGGGAAAATTTCTCAACAAGCAGAACCTGATATTGTAACTTTTAAATTTAAATTTCAACATCTCCACGCACTACTTAAGGAGGTATTATCTACTCTGGATGATTGTGACAATTTGGTCATTCCAGAGAAATTAGGTAAGATGGACAAGTTCCTAGAGGTTCCGGTGCCCCCCGATGTTTTTCCTATACCCAAGCGGGTGGCGGACATAGTAAATAAGGAGTGGGAAAGGCCCGGCATACCTTTTGTCCTCCCCCTATATTTAAGAAATTAGTTCCTATAGTCGACCCCAGAAAGGACTGATAGCATACAGTCCCCAAGGTCGAGGGGGCGGTTTCTACTCTAAACAAACGCACTTCTATTCCTATAGAAGATAGTTGTGCTTTCAAGATCCTATGGATTAAAGGTTAGAGGGTTTGCTTAAAAAGATGTTTGTTCAGCAAGGTTACCTTCTACAACCAATTTCATGCATTGTTCCTGTCACTACAGCTGCGTGTTTCTGGTTCGAAGAACTAGAAAAGTCGCTCAATAAAGAATCTTCGTACGAGGAGGTTTTGGACAGAGTTCAAGCTCTTAAATTGGCTAACTCTTTTTTTTATTTTAGATGCCGCTTTGCAATTAGCTAGATTAGCGGCGAATAATTCAGGGTTTGCTATCGTGGCGCGCAGAGCGCTTTTGCTTAACATCCCTTTCAAGGGTAAAACACTGTTTTGGCCCTGACTTGAAAGAGATTATTTCAGACATCACTGGGGGAAAGGGCCACGCCCTTCCTCTGGATAGGTCTTTTAAGGCTAAAAAGAAGCCAAATTTTCGTCCCTTTCGCAGAAACGGACCAGCCTCAAATTCTACACCCTCTAAGCAAGAGGGTAATACTTCTCAAACCAAGCCAGCCTGGAGGCCGATGCAAGGCTGGAACAAGGGTAAGCAGGCCAAGTCACCTGCCACTGCTACCAAAACAGCATGAAGTGTTGGCCCCCGATCTGGGAAGGATCTGGTGGGGGGCAGACTTTCTCTCTTTGCTCAGGCTGGGGCAAGAGATGTTCAGGATCCTTGGGCGCTAGAAATAGTTTCTCAAGGTTATCTCCTGGAATTCAGGGAACTACCCCCAAGGGGAAGGTTCCACGGGTCTCAATTATCTTCGAACAGGCATTCTTACACTGTGTAGAAGACCTGTTAAGCATGGGAGTGATTCATCCTGTTCCATTAGGAGAACAAGGGATGGGTTTTTACTCCAACCTGTTCATAATTCCCAAAAAAGAGGGAACATTCAGACCTATTTTAGATCTCAAGATTCTAAACAAGTTTCTAAGGGTTTCATCATTCAAAATGGAAACCATTCGAACGATCCTTCCTACCATCCAGGAAGGTCAATTCATGACCACGGTGGATTTAAAGGATGCGTACCTACATATTCCTATCCACAAGGAACATTTTCGGTTCCTAAGGTTCGCCTTTCTGGACAAGCATTACCTGTGGCACTTCCATTCGGATTAGCCACTGCTCCAAGGATTTTCACAAGGGTACTAGGGTCCCTTCTAGCGGTGCTAAGACCAAGGGGCATTGCAGTAGTACCTTACTTGGACGACATCCTGATTCAAGTGTCGTCTCTGTCAAAAGCAAGGGCTCATACGGACATTGTCCTAGCCTTTCTCAGATCTCACAGGTGGAAAGTGAACATAGAAAAAAGTTCTCTGTCCCCGTCAACAAGAGTTCCCTTCTTGGGAACAATAATAGTTTCCTTAGAAATGAAGGTTTTTCTGACAGAGGCAAGAAATTCAAAACTTCTAAGCTCTTGTCAGGTACTTCATTCTGTTCTTCTTCCTTCCATAGCGCAGTCCATGGAAGTAATAGGGTTGATGGTTGCGGCAATGGACATAGTTCATTTTGCACGAATTCATCTAAGACCATTACACCTGTGCATGCTCAGACAGTGGAATGGGGATTATACAGACTTGTCTCCGACGATACAAGTAGATCAAATAACCAGAGATTCACTCCGTTGGTGGCTGACCCTGGACAACCTGTCACAGGGAATGAGCTTCTGCAGACCAGAATAGGTCATTGTCACGACCGACGCCAGTCTGGTGGGCTGGGGCGCGGTCTGGGAACCCCTGAAAACTCAGGGTCTATGGTTTTGGGAAGACTCTCTTCTCCCGATAAACATAATGGAACTGAGAGCGATATTCAATGCTCTCAAGGCTTGGCCTCGACTAGCAAAGGCCAAATTCATAAGGTTTCAATCAGTCATCATGACGACTGTTACATATATCAACCATCAGGGGGGTAACAAGGAGTTCCCTGGCGATGGAGGAGCATCCGGGGGAGTGGGAACTCCATCTGGAAATCTTTGCCCAAAAACTCAATTATGGGGCATTCCAGACTTGGTTCTGATGGCCTCTCGTCAGAACTTCATGGTCCCTTGTTACGGGTCCAAATCCAGGGATCCCAAGGCGACTCTATTGGATACAATAGTAGCACCTTGGATCTTCAACCTAGCTTATGTATTCCCACCGTTTCCTCTCATTCCCAGGCTGGTAGCCAGGATCAATCTGGAGAGGGCTTCGGTGACCTTGATAGTTCCTGTGTGGCCACGCAGGACTTGGTATGCAGACCTGGTGAATGTGTCATCGGCTCCACCATGGAAGCTACCTTTGAGACAGGACCTTCTTATTCAGGGTCCTTTCGAACATCCGAATCTGGTTTTCCTCCAACTGACTGCTTGGAGTTTGAACGCTTGATTTTATCAAAGCGTGGGTTTTCAGATTCTGTAATAGATACTCTTATTCAGGCTAGAAAGCCTGTAACTAGAAAAATTTACCATAATATATGGAAAAAATATATCTGTTGGTGTGAATCTAAAGGATTCCCATGGAACAAGATAAAAATTCCTAAGATTCTTTCCTTTCTACAAGAAGGTTTGGAGAAAGGATTTTCTGCGAGTTCTCTGAAGGGACAGATCTCTGCTTTATCTGTTTTACTTCACAAAAGGCTGGCAGCTGTGCCAGACGTTTAAGCGTTTGTTCAGGCTCTGGTTAGAATCAAGCCTGTTTACAGACCTTTGACTCTTCCCTGGAGTCTTAATCTAGTTCTTTCAGTTCTTCAAGGGGTTCCGTTTGAACCCTTACATTCCATAGATATTAAGTTATTATCTTGGAAAGTTTTGTTTTAGGTTGCAATTTCTTCCGCTAGAAGAGTTGTTGAGTTATCTGCTCTGCAGTGTTCTCCGCCCTATCTGGTCCATGCAGATAAGGTGGTTTTTACGTACTGAGCCTGGTTTTCTTCCGAAGGTTGTTTCCAACAAAAATATTAACCAGGAGATAGTTGTACCTTCTTTGTGTCCGAATCCAGTTTCATAGAAGGAACGTTTGTTACACGATTTGGACGTTGTCCGTGCTCTAAAATTCTATTTAGATGCTACAAAGGATTTCAGACAAACATCTTCCTTGTTTGTTGTTTATTCTGGTAAAAGGAGAGGTCAAAAAGCAACTTCTACCTCTCTATCTTTTTGGCTTAAAAGCATCATCAGATTGGCTTATGAGACTGCCGGACGGCAGCCTCCTGAAAGAATCACAGCTCATTCCACTAGGGCCGTGGCTTCCACATGGGCCTTTAAGAACGAGGCTTCTGTTGATCAGATATGTAAACACACTCCAAAAAGAGTAGCAGCAAACAATTGTGTTTATTGGGTACAACACAGCATTAACAGCAACGTTTCGGTATTGCTACCTTATTCATGCTAAACATCATACTGCAATGATTCTATTTAAACCTAAATAGAATCATTGCAGTATGATGTTTAGCATGAATAAGGTAGCAATACCGAAACGTTGCTGTTAATGCTGTGTTGTACCCAATAAACACAATTGTTTGCTGCTACTCTTTTTGGAGTGTGTTTGGATATTACTTTAGAGACTGGAGTGGGTCTCTTGAGTGGCTGGCACAGGGACCGTTGTGTGCTGAGTCAATTGACTTTGTATTTTGGATACTGTATCCACTCGACTCGTGCACCTAGGTCCTGATAAGGAATTTACCTGTGATTTTGGAACATGGATACTACACAACAAGAGTTAAAGACTTTCTCATATACAGATGTAGAAGCAGCTCGCATTACAACTTTGACTAAAGGATCAAGAGATTTCCTAAAAACAGCACCTTCTGAATCGATTGCAAAGGATTTCGAAAGATTACAGAAAAAAAGAGTAGCCTATGATTTGCATGCCGCCACCCTTGCGGAATATCACAGGGTGAAAAGAATCCCTAGAGGGCTCAGAATGAGCACACGTCCAACTCTAATGAAAGAGAATACAACCTACTGCGAGAGATTTGAACATATTTTAAACAAGTGCTCTATGGATTTGATGGTACTTACTGTCGACTGCCTGAATGCAGAGATTGCAGAGCAGGATGAGAAATTGGCATCTATGGAGGCTGAAATCAAGAGCGGACTATCTCTTAATGAAGCAACGAAACTACTAAAAGAGGTGAACTCTAAAATTGAAGACCTGAAAAAGGTAATAGAAGAACGAAAAAGATCAAAGTTTTCAAGAGATGAGAACGATTACCTTCAAAATAGGGTTTACCGTTGGAAGTATGATCCGGAAGGAGTAAGCAGAAGACAAGCTTCCGGTTTCCAAAGGCGTAGGAATCGTTACCCCATGAAGAGTGGAAGTAGTACCGGATCCTCCGATACGTCACCGGGGGACTCCGAATCCGACATCGGCGTGGCGGCCGGAAACACCGCCGATCAGAAAAAAGAGAAAGAAAAGAAAAAGCAATTGAGACCGAGAAGGGGCAAGTAAATGCCGGACCGGGTAAGGTCTTAAAGGTAGCTGCTAATTTGTTTTGCTAGCGATAAAGAAGTAGAAGATACAGTGATTAATATTTCCAAGGGCTGAACTTTCGCAAGATGAACTGTGCACTCTTAATAAAGGACTGTCCTTCTGTCCCAGAAGAGATTGTGACTTTTTCCAACTTAGGCAAAGATTTATTTAAGTTCTACCGTAATTTAAGGTTAAAAGGGTTTATGTGTAATCTGCAACAGAGTACTAAATTAGAATCTGAACAGTCTGTATTAATCTACCTAAGCTTGGTTTAAAAAATAAAAGCACTTTTTTACCACCACAAAAACAACCATAGCATAGAGGACATACATTAATCTTGTAGAACATGATATAGCTAAATTACAAGCTGACACTGACAAAAAGAAACATAATGTAAGGTGTAGTCCTGTATCTAATAAAATTGGTTACACTAAAAAACAAAAAAGTAACTTTAATGCAAAGAATGTAGCTGCTTTAAAAACTTTAAAAGCGAGGGATGACATTATTTTGAAGCGTGCTGATAAGGGCGGGGCGATTATTGCCCTAGATAAGAATTACTACGTGGAAGAAATTAAACAACAATTAAGTAAGTCCGATGTGTACAAGAAATTGCCAAATAACCCTGTATTCCTGATTCAGAATGAGTTGAAAAAAAATAAGTCAGAGAGCATTGAACTATGGTCTTATTGTAAAGATTTGTTTAAATTTCTATATATAGAGCACCCTTGCACTCCTGTGCTCTATACACTTCCAAAAGTGCATAAAAATTTACTTGAACCCCCAGGCCGCCCAATTGTGGCTAGTAATCAGTCCATCTTGACCAATGTGTCTATCTTTCTAGACCGTATTCTTAGACCATTTGTTGAAATATCCAATTCTTTTTTGAAAGACACAAGTGACTTTTTAAGAAAGATAGACACCTTGGTTTTTGAAATCTGACAAGTTTATTCTATATAGTTTAGATGTAGAAAGTTTATATACATCAATTACTCACGAGAGCGGTATGAGTGCAGTTAAGATGGTGTTAGATATGGATAAAAACTATTCTAAAGCCCAGGTTCACTTTCTCCTTCAGCTATTAGAATTAATTCTTTATTGTAATTACTTTTTATTTGGAGATTCTTCAGATACAAGGGACTGCTATGGGTCCAACGTCGCCCCGAATTACGCTAACATTTTTATGAATGTATTCGAAGAAAAGTTTGTTTTTTCCAATCCTGGATTTCATCGGTATGGCGCCTGCTGGTGGCGCTATATCGATGATATCTTTGGGATATGGTGGGGCGACGTTGGATCCTACTTAAATTTGTGGAGGATATTAATGGAGCATCTGGCCACATAAAATTTAAGCTAACTTGGAGTGAGAGTAATATTGCTTTTCTTGACACTAGGATTATCAAGGAAGGAAGAGAGTTGAAGGTTGACTTATTTAGAAAAGAAACAGACAGGAATAGTTTATTGCACTTTGATAGTGCCCATCCTGGATCCCTCCTGAAGGCACTTCCCCGTAGTCAGTTCTTACGAGCCCGCAGAATTATTACTGATGAAAATCTAGTAAGAAAAAGAATGATAGAAATGGCAGACAGATTTTCTAAAAGAGGATACCCATCCGATATATTAGAAGATGAAATTAATCATGCACTTTCTGTTCCTAGAGAAAGTTTACTTAAAACTAAACAGAAGGAAAATAATAAAGAGGATCGCCTCATATTTGTATCTGAATTT
>NC_069501.1:1019423964-1019453964 GCF_027579735.1 Bombina bombina
ATCAGGCTGAATCTGATGTGATTACATTTAAATTTAAGTTGGAACATCTCCGCATTTTGCTTAAGGAGGTATTATCCACTCTGGATGATTGTGAAAAGTTGGTCATCCCAGAGAAACTATGTAAAATGGACAAGTTCCTAGAGGTGCCGGGGCTCCCAGAAGCTTTTCCTATACCCAAGCGGGTGGCGGACATTGTTAATAAAGAATGGGAAAGGCCCGGTATTCCTTTCGTCCCTCCCCCCATATTTAAAAAATTGTTTCCTATGGTCGACCCCAGAAAGGACTTATGGCAGTCAGTCCCCAAGGTCGAGGGAGCGGTTTCTACTTTAAACAAACGCACCACTATACCCATAGAGGATAGTTGTGCTTTCAAAGATCCTATGGATAAAAAATTAGAAGGTTTGCTTAAAAAGATGTTTGTTCAGCAGGGTTACCTTCTACAACCCATTTCATGCATTGTCCCTGTCACTACTGCCGCATATTTCTGGTTTGATGAACTGATAAAGGCGCTCGATAGTGATTCTCCTCCTTATGAGGAGATTATGGACAGAATCAATGCTCTCAAATTGTAAGAATTCTGGGTTTGCTATTGTGGCGCGCAGAGCGCTTTGGTTGAAATCTTGGTCGGCTGATGCGTCTTCCAAGAACAAGCTACTAAACATTCCTTTCAAGGGGAAAACGCTGTTTGGCCCTGACTTGAAAGAGATTATCTCTGATATCACTGGGGGTAAGGGCCACGCCCTTCCTCAGGATCGGCCTTTCAAGGCAAAAAATAGACCTAATTTTCGTCCCTTTCGTAAAAACGGACCTGCCCAAAGTGCTACGTCCTCTAAGCAAGAGGGTAATACCTCTCAAGCCAAGCCAGCTTGGAGACCAATGCAAGGCTGGAACAAGGGAAAGCAGGCCAAGAAACCTGCCACTGCTACCAAGACAGCATGAAATATTGGCCCCCGATCCGGGACCGGATCTGGTGGGGGGCAGACTCTCTCTCTTCGCTCAGGCTTGGGCAAGAGATGTTCTGGATCCTTGGGCGCTAGAAATAGTCTCCCAGGGTTATCTTCTGGAATTCAAGGGACTTCCCCCAAGGGGGAGGTTCCACAGGTCTCAGTTGTCTTCAGACCACATAAAAAGACAGGCGTTCTTACATTGTGTAGAAGACCTGTTAAAAATGGGAGTGATTCATCCTGTTCCATTAAGAGAACAAGGGATGGGGTTCTACTCCAATCTGTTCATAGTTCCCAAAAAAGAGGGAACGTTCAGACCAATCTTAGATCTCAAGATCTTAAACAAATTTCTCAAGGTTCCATCGTTCAAGATGGAAACCATTCGAACTATCCTTCCTTCCATCCAGGAAGGTCAATTCATGACCACGGTGGATTTAAAGGATGCGTATCTACATATTCCTATCCACAAGGAACATCATCGGTTCCTAAGGTTTGCATTCCTGGACAAACATTACCAGTTTGTGGCGCTTCCTTTCGGATTAGCCACTGCTCCAAGGATTTTCACAAAGGTACTAGGGTCCCTTCTAGCGGTGCTAAGACCAAGGGGCATTGCAGTAGTACCTTACCTGGACGACATTCTGATTCAAGCGTCGTCCCTCCCTCAAGCAAAGGCTCACACGGACATCGTCCTGGCCTTTCTCAGATCTCACGGCTGGAAAGTGAACGTGGAAAAGAGTTCTCTATCCCCGTCAACAAGGGTTCCCTTCTTGGGAACAATCATAGACTCCTCAGAAATGAGGATTTTTCTAACAGAGGCCAGAAGAACAAAACTTCTGGACTCTTGTCGGATACTTCATTCCGTTCCTCTTCCTTCCGTAGCTCAGTGCATGGAAGTGATCGGGTTGATGGTAGCGGCAATGGACATAGTTCCTTTTGCGCGCATTCATCTAAGACCATTACAACTGTGCATGCTCAGTCAGTGGAATGGGGACTATACAGACTTGTCTCCAAAGATACAAGTAGATCAGAGGACCAGAGACTCACTCCGTTGGTGGCTGTCCCTGGACAACCTGTCACAAGGGATGACATTCCGCAGACCAGAGTGGGTCATTGTCACGACCGACGCCAGTCTGATGGGCTGGGGCGCGGTCTGGGGATCCCTGAAAACTCAGGGTCTTTGGTCTCGGGAAGAATCTCTTCTACCGATAAATATTCTGGAACTGAGAGCGATATTCAATGCTCTCAAGGCTTGGCCTCAGCTAGCAAGGACCAAGTTCATACGGTTTCAATCAGACAACATGACGACTGTTGCGTACATCAACCATCAGGGGGGAACAAGGAGTTCCCTAGCGATGGAAGAAGTGACCAAGATTATTCTATGGGCGGAGTCTCACTCCTGCCACCTGTCTGCTATCCACATCCCGGGAGTGGAAAATTGGGAAGCGGATTTTCTGAGTCGTCAGACATTGCATCCGGGGGAGTGGGAACTCCATCCGGAAATCTTTGCCCAAGTCACTCAGCTGTGGGGCATTCCAGACATGGATCTAATGGCCTCTCGTCAGAACTTCAAAGTTCCCTGCTACGGGTCCAGATCCAGGGATCCCAAGGCGGCTCTAGTGGATGCACTAGTAGCACCTTGGACCTTCAAACTAGCTTATGTGTTCCCGCCGTTTCCTCTCATCCCCAGGCTGGTAGCCAGGATCAATCAGGAGAGGGCGTCGGTGATCTTGATAGCTCCTGCGTGGCCACGCAGGACTTGGTATGCAGATCTGGTGAATATGTCATCGGCTCCACCTTGGAAGCTACCTTTGAGACGAGACCTTCTTGTTCAGGGTCCGTTCGAACATCCGAATCTGGTTTCACTCCAGCTGACTGCTTGGAGATTGAACGCTTGATTTTATCGAAGCGAGGATTCTCAGATTCTGTTATCGATACTCTTGTTCAGGCCAGAAAGCCTGTAACTAGAAAGATTTACCACAAAATTTGGAAAAAATATATCTGTTGGTGTGAATCTAAAGGATTCCCTTGGGACAAGGTTAAGATTCCTAGGATTCTATCCTTCCTTCAAGAAGGATTGGAAAAAGGATTATCTGCAAGTTCCCTGAAGGGACAGATTTCTGCCTTGTCGGTGTTACTTCACAAAAAGCTGGCAGCTGTGCCAGATGTTCAAGCCTTTGTTCAGGCTCTGGTTAGAATCAAGCCTGTTTACAAACCTTTGACTCCTCCTTGGAGTCTCAATTTAGTTCTTTCAGTTCTTCAGGGGGTTCCGTTTGAACCCTTACATTCCGTTGATATTAAGTTATTATCTTGGAAAGTTTTGTTTTTAGTTGCAATTTCTTCTGCTAGAAGAGTTTCAGAATTATCTGCTCTGCAGTGTTCTCCTCCTTATCTGGTGTTCCATGCAGATAAGGTGGTTTTACGTACTAAACCTGGTTTTCTTCCAAAAGTTGTTTCTAACAAAAACATTAACCAGGAGATTATCGTACCTTCTCTGTGTCCGAAACCAGTTTCAAAGAAGGAACGTTTGTTGCACAATTTGGATGTTGTTCGTGCTCTAAAATTCTATTTAGATGCTACAAAGGATTTTAGACAAACATCTTCCTTGTTTGTTGTTTATTCAGGTAAAAGGAGAGGTCAAAAAGCAACTTCTACCTCTCTCTCTTTTTGGATTAAAAGCATCATCAGAGTGGCTTACGAGACTGCCGGACGGCAGCCTCCCGAAAGAATCACAGCTCATTCCACTAGGGCTGTGGCTTCCACATGGGCCTTCAAGAACGAGGCTTCTGTTGATCAGATATGTAGGGCAGCGACTTGGTCTTCACTGCACACTTTTACCAAATTTTACAAGTTTGATACTTTTGCTTCTTCTGAGGCTATTTTTGGGAGAAAGGTTTTGCAAGCCGTGGTGCCTTCCATTTAGGTGACCTGATTTGCTCCCTCCCTTCATCCGTGTCCTAAAGCTTTGGTATTGGTTCCCACAAGTAAGGATGACGCCGTGGACCGGACACACCTATGTTGGAGAAAACAGAATTTATGTTTACCTGATAAATTACTTTCTCCAACGGTGTGTCCGGTCCACGGCCCGCCCTGGTTTTTTTAATCAGGTCTGATAATTTATTTTCTTTAACTACAGTCACCACGGTACCATATGGTTTCTCCTATGCAAATATTCCTCCTTAACGTCGGTCGAATGACTGGGGTAGGCGGAGCCTGGGAGGGATCATGTGACCAGCTTTGCTGGGCTCTTTGCCATTTCCTGTTGGGGAGGAGAATATCCCACAAGTAAGGATGACGCCGTGGACCGGACACACCGTTGGAGAAAGTAATTTATCAGGTAAACATAAATTCTGTTTTTTCTTTTTTTTTTTTATTTACTTTAATTCCACTATTTCAACCTCTGCTGGCTTTAGAATGGAATCATCTTCCTCTGAGCAGCTCGCCGGGCAGGAGGAGTTAAAAATACAATCTAGCTACGCAAGTTGCGCAGTACTACGCAACGTGCGTAGGGAGATTGTAATTTAACTCCTCTTCCGTTGGTTTTCACTAAAGTCCAGCCAGGCACTGTAGGGAGTTGCGGCACAACAGGGGTGACACCATCAGGGGAGATTCATTTCTGCTTGATGGTGTCAAGGACCACCAACATCTTCTCGTGGACCACCAGTGGTCGGCGACCGCTGCTCTACACTGTTTGGTTTTTGATGCTTGTTGGAAGTTTAATTGGTTTGTTAATATGCTATAAATGGTAATGATGTTTTTGATTAACCCATTACTTATAATATTTTCATGTTGCCATTTGGGATCCATATGAGATATGCCTCATACCCTTCTGCTTTTACCTAAAAATACCTGTAACCTCATTGGAAATAAAAAGGATATCTAACACATGCTTGAGAGATCAATAAAATAGTTACCCTCCGGTATAATATATTTTATCTCATCCTGGCTGCACTCAAAGTAGATTGGGCCTTTCTGTGCTAGGCAGAGAACCAAAGCCAGGAACCCTATGGAATGGGGAATAAGACTCCTTTCCTTCTGGCCACTTACTGCTTATTGTGTATATTTCTGCACCTTCTCCCTCCCTATTTGTTTTTGTTTGATTTAATATTCTTTTGATGTCAATAGAAGTGATACATTCTAGCTGCTTGTCTGACACTATTTTCTCCTACATTGGTGTATCCGGTCCACAGCTTCATCCTTACTTGTGGGATATTCTCAATCCCTACAGGAAGTGGCAAAGAGAGCACACAGCAAAGCTGTCCATATAGCTCCCCTCAGGCTCCGCCCCCCCCAGTCATTCTCTTTGCCGCTCTAACTAGTAGCATCTCCCCGGGGGTGGTAAAGAGTATGTGGTGTTAGTTGTAGTTTTTTATTTCTTCTATCAAGAAATTCCCTCTGTGATAGGTAAGCCATTGTTATTAGATTCAGCAATAAAAGGAGGGCTTATTTTAAGGGCTTATGCTGGTTGACACTATTGTGGGCTAATCGATTGCTTTTTAGCAAGTTTTCAACTTAAATAGGTGTTTTTTTTATCAACTTAAAACACTTTTGGGGATTAATTTGTGCCTGGCACTTAGTTGGACACCTAATCTAGTCAGAAAGGCCCCTCCACTCTGGTATGCAGAGGAAGGAAGCCTCATTTTCGCGCCTCAATTGTGCACTTGTTTTGACTAGCCAGTTCATGCAGCTTCACGTGGGGAGTCCGGAGGCATCAGGAAGGGCTCCAGGGAGGCTTATATTCTTACCAAAATAACCCTAAGGAAGGTAAAAGCCACAGGGCAAGCTGTGGCAGACTACTGTAGTGTGTTAACCGGTTAACTGCTGTTATTAGCTCCGGTTTGGGCATTAAGGGGTTAATTGGTCTGAAAATTTGTGTGCAACCTTTTCAAAGCATTATGACACTGTGGTGAAAATTTCATAAAAATCGGATGTGTTTTTGATGGTTTTTTGATGTTTCAGTAATAAAGTGTGCACTTTTATTATTTAAAGAGACAGTAACGTTTTTGTCAAAAATAAATTTTATTGCATTGAAGTTACTTTTAAGTCTGTTAAACATGTCTGAACCTTCAGATAGCCTATGTTCTCTATGTTCAAAGGCCAAGGTGGTTCCCCCATTAAATTTATGTGTGAAATGTGCTATAGCGTCCAAACAGCTTAAGGACCGTACAATTACACTTAAAGATATAGCCCAAGATGATTCTTTAGCTGAAGGGTGTGAAGATAGCTCGCTATCCTCCCCTTCTGTGTCAACACCAGCTATGCCCGCGCTAGCGATGCCCAGTACATCTAACGCACCAATTGTGATTACTATGCAACAGTTAGCGGCAGTAATGGATAATTCTCTCTCAGCATTTTTATCCAAACTGCCAGCTTTTCCTAGGAAGCGTGATTGCTCAGTTTTAAACACAGAAAATGAGCAAGCTGACGCAGAGGATAATTTATCTGTAGTGCCCTCACATCAATCTGACTTGGCGGTGAGGGAGGGCCTGTCTGAGGGAGAAATTTCTGACACAGGGAAAGTTTCTCAGCAGGCAGAGCCTGATGCCATAGCATTTAAATTTAAGCTAGAACACCTCCGCGCCCTACTTAAGGAGGTCCTATCTACACTTGATGATTGTGATCCTTTGGTGATCCCTGAAAAATTGTGTAAAATGGACAAATTCTTAGAGGTCCCAGTACACACTGATGCATTTCCGATACCTAAGAGGGTGGTGGATATCGTGACTAAGGAGTGGGAGAAGCCAGGTGTACCCTTTGTTCCCCCTCCTATATTTAAGAAAATGTTCCCAATTGTTGACCCTAGAAGGGACGTATGGCAGACGGTCCCTAAGGTAGAGGGGGCTGTTTCAACGCTAGTTAAGCGCACGACTATACCAATAGAAGACAGTTGCACTTTCAAATTTCAATTAGGTTTACTTAAGAAAATCTTTGTTCAACAGGGTTTTCTTCTTCAACCAATTTCTTGCATTATTCCTGTAACCACTGCAGCGGCTTTTTGGTTTGAGGAGCTAGAAAACTCGCTCCAAAAGGAGACTTCTTATGATGAAGTCATGGACAGAATTCACTCCCTGAAGTTGGCTAATTCTTTCATTACAGACGCCGCTTTCCAGTTAGCTAAATTAGCGGCGAAAAATTCTGGTTTTGCAATGTGGCGCGCAGAGCGCTTTGGTTAAAGTCTTGGTCGGCGGATGTGTCGTCCAAAACAAAATTACTTAATATTCCTTTCAAGGGTAAGACCCTATTTGGGCCAGAGTTGAAGGAAATTATTTCAGATATCACTGGGGGAAAGGGCCATGCCCTTCCACAGGATAGACCTTTCAAGGCTAAAAATAAGTCTAATTTTCGTTCCTTTAGCAATTTCAGGAACGGACCGACTTCCACCTCTACAGCCACTAGGCAAGAGGGTAACGCATCCCAGCCCAAACCAGCATGGAAACCATTGCAAGGCTGGAACAAGGGCAAACAGGCCAAGAAGCCTGCTGCTGCTACCAAGACAGCATGAAGGGGTAGCCCCCGATCCGGGACCGGATCTAGTAGGGGGCAGACTTTCTCTCTTTGCTCAGGCTTGGGCAAGAGATGTTCCGGACCCCTGGGCACTAGAAATTGTTTCTCAGGGGTATCTTCTAGAGTTCAAGGACCTTCCTCCAAGGGGAAGGTTCCACATGTCTCGCTTATCTTTAGACCAGATAAAGAGACAGGCATTCTTACGTTGCGTAGAAGACCTATTAAAGATGGGAGTGATACACCCAGTTCCAACAGCGGAACAAGGACTGGGTTTTTACTCAAACCTGTTTGTAGTTCCCAAAAAAGAAGGAACTTTCAGGCCAATTCTGGACTTAAAAATTCTAAACAAATTCCATCATTCAAAATGGAAACCATTCGGACAATTTTACCAACGATCCAGGAGGGTCAATACATGACTACCGTGGACTTAAAGGATGCGTACCTGCATATTCCTATCCACAAAGATCACCATCAGTTCCTGAGGTTCGCCTTTCTGGACAAACATTACCAGTTCGTGGCTCTTCCGTTTGGTTTAGCCACTGCTCCCAGAATTTTCACAAAGGTGCTAGGGTCCCTTCTAGCGGTGCTAAGGCCGAGGGGCATTGCAGTAGCACCTTACCTAGACGACATTCTAATACATGCGTCGTCCCTTCCCAAAGCAAGGGCTCATACAGACATTGTTTTAGCCTTTCTCAGGTCTCACGGGTGGAAGGTGAACATAGAAAAAAGTTCCCTTTCTGGGAACAATAATGGACTCCGTAGACATGAAGATCTTTCTGACAGAGGTCAGGAAGTTAAAGCTTCTGAACGCTTGTCGAGTTCTTCAATCCATTCCTCCGCCCTCCATAGCTCAGTGCATGGAGGTAATAGGACTAATGGTTGCGGCAATGGAAGTGGTTCCTTTTGCTCAAATTCATTTAAGACCATTGCAACTGTGCATGCTCAAACAGTGGAATGGGGATTATGCAGACTTGTCTCCCCAGATTCAAATGGACCAGAAAACCAGAGACTCACTCCTCTGGTGGCTGTCTCTAGATCACCTGTCTCAGGGAATGAGTTTCCGCAGACCGGAGTGGATCATCGTCACGACCGACGCCAGTCTTTTGGGCTGGGGCGCGGTCTGGGAGTCCCTGAAGGCTCAGGGTCTATGGTCTCGGGAAGAATCTCTTCTCCCGATAAACATATTGGAATTGAGAGCTATATTCAATGCGCTCCAGGCATGGCCTCAACTAGCGGAGGCCAGATTCATCAGATTTCAGTCGGACAACATGACGACTGTAGCGTACATCAATCATCAGGGGGGAACGAAGAGTTCCCTGGCGATGAGAGAGGTATCCAAGATCATCAAATGGGCAGAGGATCGCTCCTGCCATCTATCAGCAATTCACATCCCAGGAGTGGACAACTGGGAAGCGGATTATCTGAGTCATCAGACTTTCCATCCGGTGGAGTGGGAACTTCACCCGGAGGTTTTTGCCCAGTTAACTCAATTATGGGGCATTCTGGATCTGATGGCGTCACGTCAGAACTCAAAAGTTCCATGTTATGGGTCCAGGTCCAGGGATCCCAAGGCGACACTGGTAGATGCCTTAGCAGCGCCTTGGTCGTTCAATCTAGCTTATGTCTTTCCACCGTTTCCTCTTCTCCCACGGATAGTAGCCAGGATCAAACAGGAGAAGGCTTCTGTAATTCTGATAGCTCCTGCGTGGCCACGCAGGACCTGGTATGCAGACCTGGTGAATGTGTCATCGGTTCCACCATGGAAGCTACCTTTGAGGCAGGACCTTCTAATTCAAGGTCCATTCGTACATCCAAACCTAGTCTCTCTGCAACTGACTGCTTGGAGATTGAACGCTTGATTCTAGCTAAGCGTGGGTTTTCGGATTCAGTTATAGATACCCTGATTCAGGCTAGAAAGCCTGTCACTAGGAAAATTTACCATAAGATATGGCAGAAATATCTTTGTTGGTGCGAATCCAAGGGTTACTCATGGAGTAAGATTAGGATTCCAAGGATTTTAGCTTTTCTCCAAGAAGGATTGGAGAAAGGTTTGTCAGCTAGTTGCTTAAAAGGACAGATATCAGCTCTGTCTGTTTTGTTACACAAACGTCTGGCAGCAATGCCAGATGTTCAGGAGTTTGTGCAGGCTTTAGTCAGAATCAAGCCTGTCTACAGACCTGTGGCTCCTCCATGGAGTCTAAATCTAGTTCTTTCAGTTCTTCAGGGGGTTCCGTTTGAACCTCTACATTCCATAGATATTAAGTTACTATCTTGGAAAGTTTTGTTTTTGGTTGCTGTCTCTTCCGCTAGAAGAGTTTCTGAATTGTCTGCTTTGCAGTGTAATTCACCCTATCTGGTGTTTCATACAGATAAGGTCGTTTATGTACCAAACCTGGTTTTCTTCCAAAAGTGGTTTCCAATAAGAATATTAACCAGGAAATAGTTGTTCCTTCTCTGTGTCCTAACCCAGCTTCTAACAAGGAACGTCTGTTACACAATCTCGATGTGGTTCGTGCTTTGAAGTTTTACCTAAAAGCAACTAAAGATTTCAGACAAACTTCGTCCTTGTTTGTCGTCTATTCTGGTAAGAGGAGAGGTCAAAAGGCGACTGCGACCTCTCTGTCTTTCTGGCTGAAAAGCATCATCCGGTTGGCTTATGAGACTGCTGGAAGGCAGCCTCCTGAACGAATTACAGCTCACTCTACTAGAGCTGTGGCTTCCACCTGGGCTTTAAAAAATGAGGCTTCTGTTGAACAGATCTGTAAGGCAGCGACTTGGTCTTCACTGCATACATTTGCCAAATTTTACAAATTCGATACTTTTGCTTCTTCGGAGGCTATTTTTGGGAGAAAGGTTTTACAAGCAGTGGTGCCTTCCATTTAGGTTACCTGACTTGTTCCCTCCCTTCATCCGTGTCCTAAAGCTTTGGTATTGGTTCCCACAAGTAAGGATGAAGCCGTGGACCGGATACACCAATGTAGGAGAAAACAGAATTTATGTTTACCTGATAAATTTCTTTCTCCTACGGTGTATCCGGTCCACGGCCCACCCTGGCATTTTAGTCAGGTTTAAATTTATTTTTATAAACTACAGTCACCACTGCACCCTATGGTTCTCCTTTTTCTCCTAACCGTCGGTCAAATGACTGGGGGGGCAGAGCCTGAGGGGAGCTATATGGATAGCTTTGCTGTTGCTCTCTTTGCCACTTCCTGTAGGGATTCAGAATATCCCACAAGTAAGGATGAAGCCGTGGACCGGATACACCGTAGGAGAAAGAAATTTATCAGGTAAACATAAATTCTGTTTTTTTTCATTTAGTACAGCTTTTAGTACCAGAATGCAGTTGTTTTTGGTTTTGTGCGTCAGTCTGGAGTATGGACAGCATCCTATGTAGCTGTATTGCTTAAGTTTGCTATTGTATTCAATTGTGCTTCCACCTGTTTGTTCAGACTTCAAGTGACACTTTGCACATATAGCAGCCATTTCACTCTACTCCAGATAATATGGATTGGTATATATTGATCTCTCAACAGAGACTTCAGTTTCGTATTTCCCCTGCTTTAGAATAGCCTGAATTTGAAAAATCCTAAAAGCTTTTGCTTGTTCCTGTCTAATTGTTCCAGTAATATATTGTCTTTAAAGGGATACTGAACCCAATTCTTTTTCTTTCATGAGTCAGATAGAACATGCAATTTTAAGCAACTATCTAATTTACTCCTATTATCGATTTTTCTTTGTTTTCTTGGTATCCTTATTTGAAAAAGGAGGAATGTAAGCATAGGATCCGGCCCATTATTGGTTCAGCACCCTGGATAGCGCTTGCTGATTGATGGCTACAATTAGTAGTGCTCAATCCTACCAGGAGGGGCAAAGTTTCCCAAACCTCAAAATGCCTATAAATACACCCTTCACCACACCCACAATTCAGTTTTACAAACTTTGCCTCCCTATGGAGGTGGTGAGTTAATTTTGTGCGTGATTTTCATCTGTGATATGCGCTTCTCAGCATTTTGAAGCCCGATTCCCCTCAGAGTACAGTGAATGTCAGAGGGATGTGAAGGGAGTATCACCTATTTATTCTATGGTTTTCCTCATGGGAAATCTTTTCATAGGTTCTCTGTTAGCGGTCGTAGTGATTCATCTCCTACCTCCCTTTTCAGATCGATGATATACTCTTATATTCCATTACCTCTACTGTTACTTTTTCAGTACTGGTTTGGCTATCTGCTATATGTGGATCGGTGTCTTTCGGTAAGTATGTTTTCATTACTTAAGACACTCTCAGCTATGGTTTGGCACTTTATGTATTTATATAAAGTTCTAAATATATGTATTGTACTTATATTTGCCATGAGTCAGGTTTATGTATATTTCCTTTTGCAGACTATCAGTTTAAAAATTGGGAAAACATGTTTAGGAAGTTATTTTTCTTACCTGGGGTATATTCTTTTTTTTTAAATTGACTGTTTTTTCATTAATTTTTGCGGGTAAAATTAAGCTTGCAAAATGCTGATATTTATTGCGTCATTTTTGGCACAAAGGTACGTTCAGTGACGCAAATTCGTAATTTCAGGTGTCTTAGTTGACACCAGGTTACCTTGCTCAAGGTTGTGTCTGCCATTACGCGAGTTGCGTCATTTTTGGATGTTGTTAGCGCCAAAAAAAATCATTTTGCATTGCGCGTCATACTTGGCACCAAATAATTTCTTTATTTAAACCCCACTTCCTATATGCCTTTTGCCTTTTTCTATGCTCAGAGGGCTATGCTGTTGCATTTTTTCCCCATTTCTGAAATTGCCATATAAGGAAATTGATAATTTTGATTTATATGTTGTTTTTTTCTCTTATGTTTGCAAGATGTCTCAATCTGATCCTGTCTCAGAAACCACCGTTGGAACCCTGCTGCCTGATAACAGTTCTACCAAAGATAAGTGTATCTGTTGTAAATTAGCGGAGATTATATCTCCAGCTGTAGTATGTAATGGTTATCATGATAAGCTTTTACATGCAGAGAATGTATCCATCAGTACTAGTTCAATGCCTGTTGTTCCTTCAACATTTAATGTACATGATATCCCTGTGAATATAAAAGATTTTATTGCTGATGCGATTCAAAAGGCTTTGTCTGCTATTCCGCCTTCTAATAAACGTAAATGGTCTTATAAAACTTCTCATATGTTGATGAAATGTCAAATGACCGACAACATACTGAATTATCCTCCTCCTGATGAGGATATATCTGATTCAGATGATCCTACCTCAGATATTGACACTGATAAATCTACTTATCTCTTTAAGATGGAGTATATTCGTTTCTTGTTAAAAGATGTGTTGATTACTTTGGATATTGAGGAAACTAGTCCTCTTGATACTAAAACTAGTAAACGTTTAAATTCTGTTTATAAACCTCCTGTGGTTACTCCAGAGGTTTTTCCAGTTCCTGATGCTATTTCTTATATGATTTCAAACGAATGGAATAGGCCTGGTACTTATTTTATTCCTTCTTCTAGGTTTAAAAATTTGTATCCTTTGGCAACAGTTAGATTGGAGTTTTAGGAGAAAATCCCCAAAGTTGATGGGGCTATTTCTACTCCTGCCACAAACGTACTACTATCCCTATGGAAGATAGTACTTCGTTTAAGGACCCTTTCGATAGGAAACTTGAATCTTATCTAAGGAAAGCTTATTTATATTCTGACTATCTTCTCAGGCCTGCCATTTTTATGGCTGATGTTGCAGCTGCTTCAGCTTTTTGGTTGGAAAGCTTAGAGCAACAGTTAACAGATCCTGATTTGTCTAGCATTGTTTTGCTTCAATTTGCTAATCATTTTATCTGTGATGCTATTTTTGATATCATCAAAATTGATGTTAAATCTATGTCTTTAGCTATTTTAGCTAGAAGAGCTTTGTGGCTCAAATATTGGAATGCTTACATGGTATTTAAGTCTAGATTACTATCTTTTTTTTCCAAGGTATCAATTTATTTGGTTCTCAGTTGGATTCGATTATTTCTCTTCCTAAAGTTGTTTCTAACAAGAATATTAACCAGGAAATAGTTGTTCCTTCTCTGTGTCCTAATCCATCTTCGAGGAAGGAACGTCTATTACACAATCTTGATGTAGTTCGTGCTTTAAAGTTCTATTTACAAGCAACTAAGGATTTCAGACAAACATCTTCCTTGTTTGTTATCTATTTTGGTAAGAGGAGAGGTCAGAAAGCGACTGCTACCTCTTTCCTTTTGGCTGAAAAGCATCATCCGTTTGGCCTATGAGACTACTGGCCAGCAGCCTCCTGAAAGAATTACTGCTCATTCTACCAGAGCAGTGGCTTCCACATGGGCTTTCATAAATGAGGCTTCTGTTGAACAGATTTGTAAGGCAGCGACTTGGTCTTCACTGCATACTTTTGCCAAATTTTACAAATTTGATACTTTTGCTTCTTCGGAGGCTATTTTTGGGAGAAAGGTTTTGCAAGCAGTGGTGCCTTCCGTTTAAGGTACCTGTCTTGTTCCCTCCCTTCATCCGTGTCCTAAAGCTTTGTTATTGGTATCCCACAAGTAAAGGATGAATCCGTGGAATGGATACACCTTGCAAGAGAAAACAGAATTTATGCTTACCTGATAAATTACTTTCTCTTGCGGTGTATCCAGTCCACGGCCCGCCCTGGCATTTAATTCAGGTAAAAATTTTTTTGTTTCAACTACAGTCACCACTGCACCCTATGGTTTCTCCTTTTTCTTCCTAACCGTTGGTCGAATGACTGGGGGGTGGAGCTAGAGGGGGAGTTATATGGACAGCTTTGCTGTGTGCTCTCTTTGCTACTTCCTGTAGGGAATGAGAATATCCCACAAGTAAAGGATGAATCCGTGGACTGGATACACCGCAAGAGAAAGTAATTTATCAGGTAAGCATAAATTCTGTTTTTATTCAAATCTTTTCATTGTCCCAAAGAAAGAGAAAATTCATTCAGACTAGTTCTGGATCTTAAAATTTTGAATTGTTTTGTAAGAGTGCCAACTTTCAAAATGGTTACTATAAGGACTATTCTGCCTTTTGTTCAGCAAGGTAATTATATGTCCACAATAGGCTTACAGGGTGCATATCTTCATATTCCGATTCATCCAGACCACTATCGGTTTCTGAGATTCTCTTTTCTAGACAAGCATTACCAATTTGTCGCTCTTCCATTTGGCCTAGCAACAGCTCCAAGAATTTTTTCAAAGGTTCTCGGTGCCCTACTCTCTGTAATCAGAGAGCAGGGTATTGCGATGTTTCCTTATTTGGACAATATCTTGGTACTAGCTCAGTCTTCACATTCTGCCAAATCTCACACAAATAAACTAGTGTTGTTTCTTTAAAGACATGGTTGGAGGACCAATTTACCAAAAAGTTCCTTGATTGCTCAGACAAAGGTCACCTTTTTAGGTTTCCAGATAGATTGTGTCCATGACTCTGTTTCTAACAGACAAGCGATTAATAAAATTGGTTTCAGCTTGTCTGAACCTTCAGTCTCAATCATTCCCTTCAGTGGCTATGTGCATGGAAGTTTTAGGTCTCATGATTGCAGCATTGGACTCGATCCCCTTTGCTTGTTTTCATGAGACCTCTCCAGCTTTGTATGCTGAATCATTGGTGCAGGGATTATACAAAGATATCACAAGTAATATCCTTAAATCCCAATGTTCGACTCTCTCTGACTTGGTGGTTAGATCACCATCATATAGTTCAAGGGGCCTCTTTTGTACGTCCAACCTGGACTGTAATCACAACAGATGCAAGTTTTTCAGGTTGGGGAGCTTTCTGGGGATCTCTGACAGCACAAGGGGTTTGGAAATCTCAAGAGGCGAGGTTGCCAATTAATATTTTAGAACTCTGTGCTATTTTCAGGGCTCTTCAGGTTTGGCCTCTGTTGAAGAGAACCGTTCATTTGTTTTCAGTCAGACAATATCACAACTGTGGCATATGGCAATCATCAGGGTGGGACTCGCAGTCCCCTAGCTATGATAGTATCTCAGATTCATTCTTGGGCGGAATCCAGCTCTTGTCTAATTTCTGCGATACATATCCCAGGTGTAGACAATTGGGAAGTGGATTATCTCAGCCGTCAGACTTTACATCCGGGGGAGTGGTCTCTCCATCCAGATGTGTTTTTTTTTCAGATTGTTCAGATGGGGGGTCTTCCAGAAATAGACCTGATGGCTTCCCATCTAAACAAGAAACTTCCCAGGTACTTGTCAAGGTCCAGGGATCCTCAGTCGGTGGATGCGTTAGTAGTTCCTTGGTTTTACCAACCTGCTTAAATCTTCCCGCCTCTAGTTGTTCATCCAAGAGTGATCTCCAAGATCATCATGGAACAATCATTTGTGTTTCTGGTAGCACCAGCATGGCCTCACAGGTTCTGGTATGCGGATCTCGTCTGAATGTCCAGTTGCCAACCTTGGCCACTTCCTTTAAGACCAGACCTGTCTCAAGGACCATTTTTTCCATCAGGATCTCAAATCGTTACATTTGAAGGTATGGAAATTGAACACTTAGTGCTTAGTCATAGAGGTCTCTCTGACTCAATGATTAATTCTATGTTACAGGCTCGTATATCTGTTTCCAGGAAGATTTATTATCGATTTTGGAAGACTTCTATTTCATGGTGGTGTTCTCATAAATTCTCCTGGCATTCTTTTAGAATTCCTTGAATTTTACAGTTTCTTCAGTATGGTTTAGATAAAAGGTTTGTCTGCATCTTCCGAATTATCTGCTCTTTCTTGTGAGTCCCCTTTTCTGATTTTTCATCAGGGTAAGGCAGTTTTGCGGACTTCATTTAAATTTTTACCTAAAGTTGTAAATTCTAACACCATTTATAGAGAAATTGTTGTTCCCTCTTTTTTGTCCTAATCCTAAGAATTCTTTGGAGAGATACTTACATTCTCTGGATGTTATAAGAGCTTTAAAATATTATGTTGAAGCTACTAAAGATTTCAGGAAGACTTCTAGTCTATTTGTTGTCTTTTCTGGTTCTAGGAAAGGTCAGAAAGCTTCTGCTATTTCCTTGGCATCTTGGTTTAAGCTTTTGATTCATCAGGCTTATTTGCAGTCGGGTCAGGCTCCGCCTCAGAGAATCCCAGCTCCTTTTACTAGATCAGTCTCCACTTCGTGAGCTTTTAAGAATGAAGCTTCAGTTGGTCAGATTTGCAAATCAGCAACTTGGTCTTCTTTGCATACTTTTACTAAATTCTACCGTTTTGATGTATTTGCCTCTTCTGAAGCAGTTTTTGGTAGAAAAGTAATTCAGGCAGCTCTTTCAGTCTGATTCTTCTGCTGATGTTTTAAGTTATTCTTTTCTTCATGAGAATAACTTATATTTTGGGTTGTGGATTATTTTTTCAGCATTTGGCTGTTTATTTTTATCCCTCCCTCTCTAGTGACTCTTGCGTGGAGTTCCACATCTTGGGTATTTGATATCCCATACGTCACTAGCTCATGGACTCTTGCCAATTACATGAAAGAAAACATAATTTCTGTAAGAACTTACCTGATAAATTCATTTCTTTCATATTGGCAATAGTCTATGAGACCCACCCTTTTTATGGTGGTTATGATTTTTTGTATAAAGCACAATTATATTTCCAATTTCTTTTTTGATGCTTTTTACTCCTTTTTTTCTATCACCCCACTACTTGGCTATTCATTAAACTGAATTGTGGGTGTGGTGAGGGGTGTATTTGTAGGCATTTTGAGGTTTGGTAATCTTTGTCCCTCCTGGTAGGATTGTATATCCCATACTACACTAGCTCATGGACTCTTGCCAATATGAAAGAAATGAATATATCAGGTACGTTTTTTTGTGTTTTTTTTGTGTTTTTTTTTTTTTTTTTTTAAACCTCCTTCTGCTTGTCCTTATCTATTTTATACAGCTTGTTAAATGTTGGTGATTGCTTCAAGGGTGAGCCTAGATAAATGAAATTATACTTGGCTCATGTCTCTAGGTAGCACTTCCCTCCGTTTCATTACTTCATCTGTTAAATATAGTATAGGAGGAAGATGAAGTCTTATACCTGCTTGAAAAAGTATGTTTTCAAGCTTTAGGTTTCTGTCCAAACCTTTGTAAAAGGGACCATGGTAAATCTAAAACATGGTAAATACACTATATCCTGCACAGTGTTCTCCACAGAAATGTTTGCCAGCTGGGTGACATTATGAAGTAACCAGGTGGGAGAAGTGTAATAAATATTTATTATAATTATATTAAGTCTATAAATGTTATGTATGCTATGCAAAGCACAAATTACTTGCATAATTTGACGTATATTTAACGATAATGTCTGCAATGGATATAAAACAAAAAGCTAATTTTTCTTCTTAAATGGAAAGAGTCCACAGCTGCATTCATTACTTTTGGGAAATAAGAACCTGACTACCAGGAGGAGGTAAAGACAACCCAGCCAAAGGCTTAAATACTCCTCCCACTCCCCTCATCCCCCAGTCATTCTTTGCCTTTCGTCAGAATTTGTAATTTTTGTTTTTGTCTCTTATGGAGGGAGGGTAGTACTCTTCGGCATGGGGCATGAGTTTTAAGTAGTCCTGTCGGCCTCTCAGTGAGGGCTTGGATGACAGAGTCTGGAGATGCAGGGAGTTACTTTCTGCGAAACCATCCCGACTCATATTAACAGCTCCTCAAGCAATCAACGTTGTCGAACTTTGCTTCGCTGCCTGCTTTCTACTCTCAAGTTCATGGCGGAGACGATGCTACTATCTGTCACATTTGAAGGGCCATGTTCCTGTTCCACGGGGTAGATTCCTGTAAGATTGTTTCATTTTACTTTATTCTTCAATGTAATGTGAATGTTTCCTGAGAGGCTACTACCTTGCCGGTCTAACTTGTACATAAGGTCTCAGTGAGTCTCTCTTAGTATCTTGGAATCGAGGGTTAATATCTCCTGAGGGGGGTTATTGAACAGGGGGGTTTATAATCATGTTTGTTATGTGATTCAACCAGCTAATGTGTGATGTTTACTGGGGCTGGAGGTTGGAACATTGAGGCCTTTGGAAGTGACGCAGCCTTTTGGTTGGGCGCACTTTTTTTTTTTTGTACTGTGCGGTTCACCTTGTGTTCAGGCGTGGTTCCGTTCCGTTTTTCCATCCCCGACCGCGTGGCGAAGGACATTTTCTAGTCCGCAGGGGTCTGGTCATAGGAGGTGGTGAGTGCCCCAGCCATTGTGGGTGTCAGGTGTCGTTTTTGTTTTACTACTTTAGTCCATACTGTATTTAAATATCCTCTATCCAGTTATGGAGGATTCTGATGCTGTGACTGTTAATTTCAGATTCAGTTACGGAGGATTCTTATTCTGAGACTATTTTGATTTCAGATTCTGTGTCCGGTGATGAATCCAGAGTGGCCTCGTTGACTCCTGTCAACCAGTTTTGTTCCGTATGCTATTTCAGAGCGTCTGGTTCCTCAGGCTTGGGGAATCAAGGGACTGCTGAGCCATCCGCCGCTGGGGGGGTCCTGTCCTCCGAGAGGCGAGTTCCCTACCAAATGATACTTCTGCATATGCGGGTAACCCAGTTTATGGTTCCTTCACGCGGGGTGGCTTGTTTCCCCCGGAGGTTACAGCACGATTTCGCTTCCACATATTGTTGGCGATTGTTCGTCTGCAGAGTCCAGACATTTATTTGAGAATGTGCTCGTGCCCTATTGTCCCGGGCCTGCTGCCTTGGGGAGGGCCTCTACAGTCCCTGCGGGGGTTTCTGTCCCGAAGTGTTGTGCCTTTCGTTACAGGATTGAGCTCCTTCGCGTGTTGCTCAGACATGTTTTTCAGTTATTGAATGACCCTATAGTTATCAGTTAAGGGGATTTTCAGTCTGATAATTCGAATGGTTCACCTCATTAGACATGTGGGGATGAAGTAATCCCCTGATTGTTATTTGTTTGAGATCTTTCCCAGTTTTGTAAGATAGGGCTACGTTTGGCTGGTCCTGCGGGTAGGCCTGTGTCTTTTTGGGCGTTAACCTCCGGGTTGCCTTATATATTATTTATATCCAGTGGGATGTCTCTTATTTGTTTTTGTTTCTTTCGGGAACCTTCTGGGATTGATACTCTTTATTACTTCTTCGGAAGTTGTTTTGGATAGGTTAGTCCTATGTTAAGAATGTCTGTTTTCTGTTTTTTCCCCTACTAGGAAGAATTTACGCAGCTTGCCGGTTGGGACTCTAGGTGCAGGCTAGTCCTGTCGCGTTCGTTCGGTCTTGCGGCTGTTCAGACACGTGGCGCTGTTCTGCTCAGCTGGTTCGGTAGAAGCGCTGAGTGCTCAGGTTCTCATTGTTCAACTAAGCATTCGAGAGATCCTGTGGGTCTGAGAAGGGGGGTAGTCATCTCCCGGGCAGGGGAGTTTTTCCGCTGCGTCACTCTGACATCTGATTTCCTGAGAACTTAGCCTCCCCCATGTGGTGAAGGGTTGGAGGGCTTAACGCCCCTTACCACAGTTGAGTGGTTTGGCCTTCCTTTTTAGGCCTCTGGATTTGTCCTTTTGGGCTTGATCCAACAGCTTGTACAGGATAGCTGTCTGGGTTTGCAGTTTGAAACCAGTTGCAGCTTTTGACACCTTGCAGGTGTACGCGTAAGCTGTTTATAGTGTATCTAGATGCAACTCTTACTCTGACGTGTACTTTGACCTTTGGGTCTTCCATTGTCTATGGGTGAGTTGGATCTCCTTTTAGGGATCTGTGTTCCCGGGTGATTGTTGTTCCCTGTGGAGACTTGGTTTGTTTAGCTCAGGGTTTTCCGGAGCTGGGTAGGCTTAGTGCCTTTCTCTTCATTGTGTCCTTCTTGTGTGGAGGTGATAGGGAGACTAGTCCTGCTAGTAGGATGTTTTTGACCTCAAGATATCCCTTGTTGTCTTGAGGCTTTGAGAAGTATCCTCATACGTCTTCTAGCCTTGCTCCTTGGATCATTGGACTTTAGCTAGGGGTGGTTCCTTTCCTTGGTCGGGGCTTTCGAGTTTTTTGCTTTCCGGATTCTCTGGATATGCATCCATATCCCTTGTGTCTGGCTTTTTGGCCAGTTGGGGTGTTTAGTTCTAGGATAAGGTTTGCCTGAACTATTAGGTCCCCGGGCCTGTTTTTATCCCTGAGACTTCCGGTTGCTGAAGCTTCGCTTGGCCTTTTTTCCTGATCTAGTTTTGGAATCTTGAATCTCAGGGCTAGTAATGGTGTACCGCGGTAGTGGAACTTGGGCTGTGTCCTTGCTCCATCTACCTGACCTGGTCATGGTTGGCCAGGTTTTCGGAGTATTTTTTTTTTTTTTTTTTTTAACTCTTTGCCACAGAGTAGCCCATGTCATCTGGTGGTTAGCTGTGTGGCTTGCGCCTCAAGGGTTGTTGGTTCATACCCAGCTGCTGGTGCTGGCTGTCCAATTTCTGGTGCGCCTTAGGGTTGCATTGCCAGTGTTCCCGTGGATTCCCTGCTCTGAAGGCGAATGGGCTAGCTGTGCCTCTGCTTGGCAAGCTATTTGTAGGGGGGTCCTTTTCTAGGTCATCTGTGTTGGGAATTTCTCTTCCCATTAACTGGTGGCTTTGGGCCTTGGGGACAGTTGTTGCCTTTCCGGCATCATCCCTTTTCTTTAGGGGATATTCTCCTATGGAGATGGAGTCCTTGCTTGGGGCTTCTCCTGGATGGGAGGCGGCAAGGTGGGATTGGTTCCTCCTGGGGTCTTGCTGGCTCCAAGTCAGACTTGTTAGGCCTTTATTTGAATAGATCCTACGGTCTAGGCCTTGTTGTCTGTTTTCAGAGTCGGGTTGTACTTGTACTCTGTGGGGATGGCTGTGCTATCCTTATGCTTGTTCCTGTACCTGTTTCAGGATTCTTTGTTCCCCTGTGTGTGATCCCTGAGGCTGGATTTGCAGGTCAGGATGGCCGAGCGATCTAAGGCGCTGCATTCGGGTCGCAGTCTCCTCTGGATGTGTGAGCTTGTTGAGTCTATCCTGTTAGCTCAGTCTGCTAAGGTATAGATTTTTCTTTCACCTTGCTCCATTGATTTCAGTAGAGAGTTTACTTTTCCCTTGGGTTTTGAGGGTATACTCTTCTTTTCGGGGGGCCTCGGTTGAGGTATTGTGTTCCCCTTTTTAGGGACATGTGTGTAGGTCCGGTGACTTAGGTTGCCTGGAGCGTGCCCTCTGTCCGGGGGTTGCTTTTGCGGTCTGTTTCTTGCTTGACTGCTTCTTCCTCTCAAGTACCCTCTGTGTCGTCCTGTTATTGACTCTGTGTTATCAAACTTGGGGTTTTTAACCTGGGTGTATTACACACTTTTTCTTGGTCAAATGCCTTGGTATTCTATGGTCAAACACTGGGAGGACTTTGCCTCTTCAGTGACATTCCGTGCTTGCAGGATATTTGAGAGATGTCTGTTCTGTCTCTGTGCCCGGTTTTATCCCGGGTTTTCGCTTGGTATAGGCGTGGCCTCCTTTTCCTGTTTGGGTCCCTTTGGGTGTCTGTGAGCTGGGCTCACTCTTAGAGGTGTTCTTTTTTTAATTAGGGGTCCTTTCGGTTTCCTCTGTTCTCCTTTGCCTTGTCCCCTTGGGGGTTTCGGCTGTTGTCCCCTTCATTTGTGGTCGGTGAGCGGGTTTGCTGGCTGACGGTGTCTCCTGGAGGACTGTTGGCTCAGGCGAGTCAGTTTGCAGTCTCTAGTTTGGCTTCTGGACTAACTGCGAGTCAGTGTCATTAGGGTTTTTCCTCTTAATTTTCTTGGCTTTGGACGAAGCAGTTTTTTTTTTTATTGGGTAGAGGTTCAGGCCTGGTGCCCTCAGTATGGGCCACCTATGTACCCTCCCGTCTTGGCATTCATTGTCCTCTAAAGCTTGGGTATTGTTTTCCCAAAGGTAATGAATGCAGCTGTGGATGCTTTCCATTTAAGAAGAAAAACATAAATTATGCTTAAAAAAAAAAAAGTTTGTTATTTTTAAATGGTGCCGGAGTGTACTGTTTATCTCAGGCAGTATTTAGAAGAAGAATCTGCCTGCGTTTTCTATGATCTTAGCAGAAGTAACTAAGATCCTTTGCTGTTCTCACATATTCTGAGGAGTGAGGTAACTTCAGAGGGGGAATAGCATGCAGGTTTTCCTGCAATAAGGTATGTGCAGTTAAAATATTTTTCTAGGGATGGAATTTGCTAGAAAATGCTGCTGATACCGAAGTAATGTAAGTAAAGCCTTAAATGCAGTGATAGCGACTGGTATCAGGCTTATTAATAGAGATACATACTCTTATAAAAGTGTATTTTAAAACGTTTGCTGGCATGTTTAATCGTTTTTTACATATGTTTGGTGATAAAACTTATTGGGGCCTAGTTTTTTCCACATGGCTGGCTTGAATTTTGCCTAGAAACAGTTCCCTGAGGCTTCCCACTGTTGTAATATGAGTGGGAGGGGCCTATTTTAGCGCTTTTTTTGCGCAGCAAAAATTACAGACAGACTTCCAGCTTCTTCCTGCATGATCCAGGACTTCTCTGAAGGGCTCAAAAGGCTTCAAAAGTCGTATTGAGGGAGGTAAAAAGCCACAGTTTTTGGTATTAAGGGGTTAATCATCCATTTGCAAGTGGGTGCAATGCTCTACTAACTTATTACATACACTGTAAAAATTTCGTTAGTGTAACTGCATTTTTTCACTGTTATTTCAAAATTTGGGAAAATTTGTGTTTCTTAAAGGCACAGTAACGTTTTTTTTATATTGCTTGTAAACTTGTTTTAAAGTGTTTTCCAAGCTTGCTAGTCTCATTGCTAGTCTGTTTAAACATGTCTGACACAGAGGAACCTACTTGTTCATTATGTTTGAAAGCCATAGTGGAGCCCCATAGGAGAATGTGTACTAAATGTATTGATTTCACCTTAAACAGTAAAGATCAGTCTTTATCTATAAAAGAATTATCACCAGAGGGTTCTGTCGAGGGGGAAGTTAAGCCGACTAACTCTCCCCACGTGTCAGACCCTTCGCCTCCCGCTCAGGGGACGCACGCTAATATGGCGCCAATTACATCAGGGACGCCCATAGCGATTACCTTGCAGGACATGGCTGCAATCATGAATAATACCCTGTCAGAGGTATTATCTAGATTGCCTGAATTAAGAGGCAAGCGCGATAGCTCTGGAGTTAGGAGAGATACAGAGCGCGCAAATGCTGTTAGAGCCATGTCTGATACTCCGTCACAGTATGCAGAACATGAGGACGGAGAGCTTCAGTCTGTGGGTGACATCTCTGAGTCGGGGAAACCTGATTCAGAGATTTCTAATTTTAAATTTAAGCTTGAGAACCTCCGTGTATTGCTTGGGGAGGTATTAGCTGCTCTGAATGACTGTAACACAGTTGCCATTCCAGAGAAATTGTGTAAGCTGGATAGATACTATGCGGTGCCGGTGTGTACTGACGTTTTTCCTATACCTAAAAGGCTTACAGAAATTATTAGCAAGGAGTGGGATAGACCCGGTGTGCCTTTTTCCCCACCTCCTATATTTTGAAAAATGTTTCCAATAGACGCCACTACACGGGACTTATGGCAGACGGTCCCTAAGGTGGAGGGTGCAGTTTCTACTTTAGCAAAGCGTACCACTATCCCGGTTGAGGACAGTTGTGCTTTTTCAGATCCAATGGATAAAAAATTGGAGAGTTACCTTAAGAAAATGTTTATTCAACAAGGTTTTATTTTGCAGCCCCTTGCATGCATTGTGCCTGTCACTGCTGCGGCGGCATTCTGGTTTGAGGCCATCCAGACAGCTCCATTGAATGAAATTATTGACAAGCTTAGAACGCTTAAGCTAGCTAACTCATTTGTTTCTGATGCCATTGTTCATTTGACTAAACTAACGGCTAAGAATTCTGGATTCGCCATCCAGGCGCGTAGGGCGCTATGGCTTAAATCCTGGTCAGCTGACGTGACTTCAAAGTCTAAATTACTCAACATTCCTTTCAAGGGGCAGACCTTATTCGGGCCTGGCTTGAAGGAAATTATTGCTGACATTACTGGAGGCAAGGGTCATACCCTTCCTCAGGACAGGGCCAAATCAAAGGCCAAACAGTCTAATTTTCGTGCCTTTCGAAATTTCAAGGCAGGAGCAGCATCAACTTCCTCTGTTTCAAAAGAAGAGGGAACTGTTGCTCATTCCAGACAGGCCTGGAAACCTAACCAGTCCTGGAACAAGGGCAAGCAGGCCAGAAAGCCTGCTGCTGCCCCCAAGACAGCATGAAGGAACGGCCCCCTATCCGGAAACGGATCTAGTGGGGGGCAGACTTTCTCTCATCGCCCAGGCGTGGGCAAGAGATGTTCAGGATCCCTGGGCGTTGGAGATCATATCTCAGGGATATCTTCTGGACTTCAAGGCTTCTCCTCCACAAGGGAGATTTCATCTTTCAAGGTTATCAGCAAACCAGATAAAGAAAGAGGCATTCCTAAGCTGTGTGCAAGACCTCCTAGTAATGGGAGTGATCCATCCAGTTCCGCGGACGGAACAAGGACAGGGATTTTATTCAAATCTGTTTGTGGTTCCCAAGAAAGACGGAACCTTCAGACCAATCTTGGATCTAAAGATCTTAAACAAATTCCTCAGAGTTCCATCATTCAAAATGGAAACTATTCGGACCATCCTACCCATGGTCCAAGAGGGTCAGTACATAACCATAGTGGACTTAAAGGGTACCTACCTTCACATACCGATTCACAAAGATCATCATCGGTTCCTAAGGTTTGCCTTTCTAGAAAGGCATTACCAATTTGTAGCTCTTCCCTTCGGGTTGGCCACTGCCCCGAGAATTTTTACAAAGGTTCTGGGCTCACTTCTGGCGGTTCTAAGACCGCGAGGCATAGCGGTGGCTCCGTATCTAGACGACATCCTGATACAGGCGTCAAGCTTTCAAATTGCCAAGTCTCATACAGAGATAGTTCTGGCATTTCTGAGGTCGCATGGGTGGAAAGTGAACGTGGAAAAGAGTTCTCTATCACCACTCACAAGAGTCTCCTTCCTAGGGACTCTTATAGATTCTGTAGAGATGAAAATTTACCTGACGGAGTCCAGGTTATCAAAACTTCTAAATGCTTGCCGTGTCCTTCATTCCATTCCACGCCCGTCAGTGGCTCAGTGCATGGAAGTAATCGGCTTAATGGTAGCGGCAATGGACATAGTGCCATTTGCGCGCCTGCATCTCAGACCGCTGCAATTATGCATGCTAAGTCAGTGGAATGGGGATTACTCAGATTTGTCCCCTCTACTAAATCTGGATCAAGAGACCAGAGATTCTCTTCTCTGGTGGCTTTCTCGGGTCCATCTGTCCAAGGGTATGACCTTTCGCAGGCCAGATTGGACGATTGTAACAACAGATGCCAGCCTTCTAGGTTGGGGCGCAGTCTGGAACTCCCTGAAGGCTCAGGGATCGTGGACTCAGGAGGAGAAACTCCTCCCAATAAATATTCTGGAGTTAAGAGCAATATTCAAGGCTCTTCTAGCTTGGCCTCAGTTAGCAACACTGAGGTTCATCAGATTTCAGTCGGACAACATCACGACTGTGGCTTACATCAACCATCAAGGGGGAACCAGGAGTTCCCTAGCCATGTTAGAAGTCTAAAAGATAATTCGCTGGGCAGAGTCTCACTCTTGCCACCTGTCAGCGATCCACATCCCAGGCGTAGAGAACTGGGAGGCGGACTTTCTAAGTCGTCAGACTTTTCATCCGGGGGAGTGGCAACTCCATCCGGAGGTGTTTGCCCAACTGGTCCATCGTTGGGGCAAACCAGAACTGGATCTCATGGCGTCTTGCCAGAACGCCAAGCTTCCTTGTTACGGTTCCAGGTCCAGGGACCCAGAAGCGGCACTGATAGATGCTCTAGCAGCGCCTTGGTTCTTCAACCTGACCTATGTGTTTCCACCGTTTCCTCTGCTCCCTCGACTGATTGCCAAAATCAAACAGGAGAGAGCATCAGTGATTCTGATAGCGCCTGCGTGGCCACGCAGGACCTGCTATGCAGACCTAGTGGACATGTCATCTCTTCCACCATGGACTGCCTCTGAGGCAGGACCTTCTAATACAAGGTCCTTTCAATCATCAAAATCTAATTTCTCTGAGACTGACTGCATGGAGATTGAACGCTTGATTCTATCAAGGCGTGGCTTCTCCGAGTCAGTCATTGATACCTTAATACAGGCACGGAAGCCTGTCACCAGGAAAATCTACCATAAGATATGGCGTAAATATCTTTATTGGTGTGAATCCAAGAGTTACTCATGGAGTAAGGTTAGGATTCCTAGGATATTGTCCTTTCTCCAAGAGGGTTTGGACAAAGGCTAGTTCTTTAAAAGGACAGATCTCTGCTCTGTCTATTCTTTTGCACAAGCATCTGGCAGAAGTTCCAGACGTCCAGGCATTTTGTCAGGCTTTGGTTAGGATTAAGCCTGTGTTTAAAACTGTTGCTCCCCCGTGGAGCTTAAACTTGGTTCTTAAAGTTCTTCAGGGAGTTCCGTTTGAACCCCTTCATTCCATTGATATTAAACTTTTATCTTGGAAAGTTCTGTTTTTGATGGCTATTTCCTCGGCTCGAAGAGTCTCTGAGTTATCTGCCTTACATTGTGATTCTCCTTATCTGATTTTTCATTCAGACAAGGTAGTTCTGCGTACCAAACCTGGGTTTTTACCTAAGGTGGTTTCTAACAGGAATATCAATCAAGAGATTGTTGTTCCATCATTGTGTCCTAATCCTTCTTCAAAGAAGGAACGTCTTTTGCATAATCTGGACGTAGTCAGTGCCTTGAAGTTTTACTTACAGGCTACTAAGGATTTTGGTCAAACATCTGCCCTGTTTGTCGTTTACTCTGGACAGAGGAGAGGTCAAAAAGCTTCGGCAACCTCTCTCTCCTTTTGGCTTCGGAGCATAATACGCTTAGCCTATGAGACTGCTGGACAGCAGCCCCCTGAAAGGATTACAGCTCATTCTACTAGAGCTGTGGCTTCCACCTGGGCCTTTAAAAATGAGGCCTCTATTGAACAGATTTGCAAGGCTGCGACTTGGTCTTCGCTTCACACCTTTTCAAAATTTTACAAATTTGACACTTTTGCTTCTTCGGAGGCTGTTTTTGGGAGAAAGGTTCTACAGGCAGTGGTTCCTTCCGTTTAATTCCTGCCTTGTCCCTCCCATCATCCGTGTACTTTAGCTTTGGTATTGGTATCCCACAAGTAATGGATGATCCGTGGACTTGATACACTTAAGAGAAAACATAATTTATGCTTACCTGATAAATTTATTTCTCTTGTAGTGTATCCAGTCCACGGCCCGCCCTGTCTTTTTAAGGCAGGTCTAAATTTTAATTAAACTACAGTCACCACTGCACCCTATGGTTTCTCCTTTCTCGTCTTGTTTCGGTCGAATGACTGGATATGACAGTGAGGGGAGGAGCTATATAGCAGCTCTGCTGTGGGTGATCCTCTTGCAACTTCCTGTTGGGAAGGAGAATATCCCACAAGTAATGGATGATCCGTGGACTGGATACACTACAAGAGAAATAAATTTATCAGGTAAGCATAAATTATGTTTTTCTTCTGATGGAAAGAGTCCACAGCTCCCCACCTGTAATTTTATGTCGTTCGTACTTATATTCTTCTGGCACCTTTCACCCTGATATTTCTTCTACTGTTCCTTGTTCCTCTGCAGAATGACTGGGGGATGAGGGGGAGTGGGAGGAGTATTTAAGCCTTTGGCTGGGGTGTCTTTGCCTCCTCCTGGTGTCAAGATTCTTATTTCCCAAAAGTAATGAATGCAGCTGTGGACTCTTTTTCCATCAGAAGAAAAGGAAATTATCAGGTAAGCGTAATTTTATGTTTTATCTTAATATTGGCTTAAATTGTAGCCATGTGGTTAGTAAAATCAGCCACTTGGTGTGCCCATCAAATAGGTCATGGGGAGAAAACTGGTGCAAGTAATAAGTATAATAGAAAAAAATGTTATTGGTCAATTTTGGAAAACTAAATTTAAGATTTAAATGCAATTCATAGAATATAAAATAGCAATGTAGAAAAACATGTAGGCATGAGTTGAGCAGTGTTGATAGACTGTATTAAACACACACTTTATTAGAACTTCTGTTACTTTATTGCAGTTCATGTGCGAGGAAGGATTTGGAGATTATATAGCTCGTGTGGATGAACCCCAGTCTTGCACATATGTTTTAACAGTGCACACCACTCGCATCTGTCACCATCCTTTCCTGCGCCCTTCTTCCAATGGCAGCCCACAATCAATAAAATGTCATCCTGCCCTGAGTCCAGAGCAGTATGTTGAATACGTGAAGGCGCAAGTCTGTAAGTATTTATTTAAAAAGAGAATTTGTATTTATTTGCATGTGACTCTTTTTCCAGGAGAGTGGTTCTCAGTGTTATAAGAATTATGTTTATGGTAACAAAATACTAAATTATTCATACTTCTTCATACCTTAACCTCTTGAAAGGTGTTTGGGTGACATACTGTAGTTTTTTCTTATTTCACAATAGTTTTATTACTTTGCAGTACATACAAATCTGAGTAATTTAGTTCTCACAGAGCAAAAAAAGTTGGGAGCATTGAGCTAATAGTTTGTATGGTCTGTGTGTGCTTTGTGTATTTCTCCCATGAAAGCAGAATTATGCAAGATGTCCACATTAACTACTAAAAAATGTTTAGATATTTTTTAATATCTGCGTAATATAAACAATAGTAATGAAAAATTCAATTTCCAGGAACGTGTGATTTATAAGCTGTAGAAACTGATATTTTTGGTATCTTATCTACTTTTGCTATAGCCAGTTAAAACATCTGATCTAAGTAATTACTTGTGACTTGTTCAACCGATTAATTATAAAAAAACTTCAGTATGCTTTTTTTAAAAAAAAAAAAAATATATATATTTTTTGAGGGTTTAAGAAGCATACAGAAATAGGAACAATGAATAGAAAGAAAAATCAGCATTTTACATGACCATACAATAAGATACAAGCTAGTAATCTCAGCTAGTACATGGCAATATGAAATATAGTGATAGTTAACTATTTAAATAGTACCTTAAATATAAACCATAAGGTCTCAAACTTGAACCCTCTTTTTATAGCCTTCCCAAAACATATTAGGCCACTTTTGGACCTATAGTTTAGCTAATAGAGAATATAACAGATGGATTATGTTTATATTTGGACCTTAGGAAAATATGTTAACAATAGATATAGCATGTTCAATGACATAAGATAAACCTACCAGCAAATAGTTTCAATAGCTACATCTGAAGTACGGAAAATTTAAATATAATGATGCAGCCAACTATCAAAGCCGTACCTGCAGGACAAAATAAGAAGTATCAAATTTCTGCCCTTTCTTACTTATTTGCCTCCTTGAAACAAGTGAGGTCATTTGTGGACCTCCAGGATAGCTATTGTGAGTAGTAGGAGGAGTACACTGATATAAGGCCACTTCTGGACTTTTAAAATAGTATAGGGATGTGTGCCATAATTTCAGGAGAAAAGAAAACCCCTTTGTTATAGGAATAACATATTTCCAACATTACAAT
>NC_069501.1:1019456464-1019458964 GCF_027579735.1 Bombina bombina
TAGGGGAGGTGTTAGCGGCTCTGAATGATTGTAACACAGTTGCAATACCAGAGAAAATGTGTAGGTTGGATAAATATTTTGCGGTACCATCGAGTACTGACGTTTTTCCTATACCTAAGAGACTAACTGAAATTATTACTAAGGAGTGGGATAGACCCGGTGTGCCGTTCTCACCCCCTCCAATATTTAGAAAGATGTTTCCAATAGACACCACCACACGGGACTTATGGCAAACGGTCCCTAAGGTGGAGGGAGCAGTTTCTACTTTAGCTAAGCGTACAACTATCCCGGTGGAGGATAGCTGTGCCTTTTCAGATCCAATGGCTAAAAAGTTAGAGGGTTACCTTAAGAAAATGTTTGTTCAACAAGGTTTTATATTGCAACCCCTTGCATGCATTGCGCCGGTCACGGCTGCGGCGGCATTCTGGTTTGAGTCTCTGGAAGAGACCATTAGTTCAGCTACTCTGGATGAGATTACGGACAAGCTTAGAGTCCTTAAGCTAGCTAATTCATTCATTTCGGAGGCCGTAGTACATTTAACTAAACTTACGGCTAAGAATTCCGGATTCGCCATTCAGGCGCGCAGAGCACTGTGGCTAAAATCCTGGTCAGCTGACGTTACTTCTAAGTCTAAATTACTTAATATACCTTTCAAAGGGCAGACCTTATTTGGGCCCGGTTTGAAAGAAATTATCGCTGACATTACAGGAGGTAAAGGCCACGCCCTGCCTCAAGACAGAGCCAAACCTAAGGCTAGACAGTCTAATTTTCGTTCCTTTCGGAATTTCAAAGCAGGAGCAGCATCAACTTCCTCTGCTCCAAAACAGGAAGGATCTGTTGCTCGCTACAGACAAGGCTGGAGACCTAACCAGTCCTGGAACAAGGGCAAGCAGGCCAGGAAACCTGCTGCTGCCCCTAAAACAGCATGAATTGAGGGCCCCCGATCCGAGATCGGATCTAGTGGGGGGCAGACTTTCTCTCTTCGCCCAGGCTTGGGCAAGAGATGTCCAGGATCCCTGGGCGCTAGAGATAATATCTCAGGGATACCTTCTGGACTTCAAATACTCTCCTCCAAGAGAGAGATTTCATCTGTCAAGGTTGTCAACAAACCAAACAAAGAAAGAGGCGTTTCTACGCTGCGTACAGGAGCTTTCGTTAATGGGAGTAATCCATCCAGTTCCACGGTCGGAACGGGGTCAAGGGTTTTACTCAAATCTGTTTGTGGTTCCCAAAAAAGAGGGAACTTTCAGGCCAATCCTGGATTTAAAGATCCTAAACAAATTCCTAAGAGTTCCATCGTTCAAAATGGAGACTATTCGGACAATTTTACCCATGATCCAAAAGGGTCAGTACATGACCACAGTGGATTTAAAGGATGCTTACCTTCACATACCGATTCACAAAGATCATTACCGGTACCTAAGGTTTGCCTTCCTAGACAGGCATTACCAGTTTGTAGCTCTTCCATTCGGATTGGCTACAGCTCCAAGAATCTTCACAAAGGTTCTGGGTGCTCTTCTGGCGGTACTAAGACCGCGAGGAATTTCGGTAGCTCCGTACCTAGACGACATTCTGATTCAAGCTTCAAGCTTTCAAACTGCCAAGTCTCATACAGAGTTAGTACTGGCATTTCTAAGGTCGCATGGATGGAAGGTGAACGAAAAGAAAAGTTCTCTCTTTCCACTCACAAGAGTTCCCTTCCTGGGGACTCTTATAGATTCTGTAGAAATGAAAATTTACCTGACAGAAGACAGGTTAACAAGACTTCAAAGTGCATGCCGCGTCCTTCATTCCATTCAACACCCGTCAGTGGCTCAATGCATGGAGGTAATCGGCTTAATGGTAGCGGCAATGGACATAGTACCCTTTGCACGCCTACACCTCAGACCACTGCAATTGTGCATGCTAAGTCAGTGGAATGGGGATTACTCAGACTTGTCCCCTACTCTGAATCTGGATCAAGAGACCAGAAATTCTCTTCTATGGTGGCTTTCTCGGCCACATCTGTCCAGGGGGATGCCATTCAGCAGGCCAGACTGGACAATTGTAACAACAGACGCCAGCCTTCTAGGTTGGGGTGCCGTCTGGAATTCTCTGAAGGCTCAGGGACAATGGAGTCAGGAGGAGAGTCTCCTACCAATAAACATTCTGGAATTGAGAGCAGTTCTCAATGCCCTCCTGGCTTGGCCCCAGTTGACAACTCGGGGGTTCATCAGGTTTCAGTCGGACAACATCACGACTGTAGCTTACATCAACCATCAGGGAGGGACAAGAAGCTCCCTAGCAATGATGGAAGTATAAAAGATAATTCGCTGGGCAGAGTCTCACTCTTGCCACCTGTCAGCAATCCACATCCCGGGAGTGGAGAACTGGGAGGCAGATTTTTTAAGTCGTCAGACTTTTCATCCGGGGAAGTCGGAACTTCATCCGGAGGTCTTTGCCCAAATACTTCGTCATTGGGGCAAACCAGAGATAGATCTCATGGCGTCTCGACAGAACG
>NC_069501.1:1019463964-1019471464 GCF_027579735.1 Bombina bombina
TTAATTTCTTTAGAACCTTCATTGTATGTAGTGATAAAGTTCGCAGTGTCTTGTTGCATTTTTCCAACATCTTGTTTTTTCTTTTGTAGAAGTGAGTTCCTATCAATACATTTCACTTTTTTGTAGGCTTTGTTCAGTTCTGTTTCCTTGTAGCCTCTTTCTATAAATCTCTTCTTCAATATAGCTGCTTCTTGTTCAAAGTGTTCCATTTTGGAGCAATTGCGTCTAAGACGTTGATATTGGCCGTATGGGATGTTTCTTATCCATTCCTGGTTGTGGCCACTAGAGGCTAGTAGGTATTTGTTGCTGTCTGTTGTTTTTTTGTGAAGTTTAGTGTGAATTGAACCTTCTTCCTGGAATAGTATTATATCGAGAAAATCAACCCAAATTAAATTCTCTCTCCAGATTACTTCTGTCATTTTTCCAATTGTGTCCGGGGTATCTCTCAAAAAAGATTTTAGTCTTGGTACTAGAGGTTGAAGGAAGTTGTCTATGTACTCTGATAGTTTTGAGGTTAGGGAATTGATGTCTGAGACGATTGGTCTTCCTGGCGGTATTTGCATATTTTTATGCACCTTTGGAAGGTGATAAAAAATCGCTGTGGTGGGGTTATCATTTTTTAGATAAGCTAGTTCATCTTCATTCAGGACTTTCTCTTCCCTGGCATAGTCTAATAGGTGGCGATATTCCCTTAGGAAGGTATTGGTAGGATCTCCTGGAAGTTTTCTGTAGTTGGTTTCATCCTTTAGGAGGTTGTATGCTTCTTTTATATAGTCCACTCTGTCTTGAATTACGATGCCTCCTCCTTTATCCGCCTCTCTTATGATTAGGTTACTGTCTTCTTCCAAGTTTTTTATGAAGGTTTTTTCTTTTCTTGAGAGGTTGTCTTTTTTGATTTTGTACCCCTCGCAGAGATGATTGAAGTCTGCTTGTACCAAATTTGAAAAAACTGCAATCAGGTTTCCCTTTGAGTGGACTGGGTAGAACGTCGAGTGGGGTTCGAGTGAGGTATGTCTTTTCAGTGGAACTTTTTCAGTAGGAGTTGCGCTTTCATTTTCCAGATCTTCTAAAATATTTATAAGATCCGACTCAGTTTCTTTCAGAATATTCTGCCCTGCTCCCTCGTCTTTAATGGACAATTTGTTAAAGTGTCTCTTCAGAGTAAGCTTCCGGGTGAATTTGTGGAGATCAATGAATAGTTGGAAAGAATATGGCCCCTTCGTGGGGGCAAAAGATAAGCCTTTTTCAAGTATCGTAATTTCTTCTTTCGTCAAAGTTCTAGTTGAGAGGTTGAAGACTTTAGCCTTCACATCTTCGTCTCCCACATTGGCGTCGATTTCTGTTTTTTTTCTTTCCATATCTTCTCCCTCCTCTGCATCCTCTGTGATTTGTCTGTTTTGGCCTCTTTGTCTCCACTGGGGTTCTAACCTCATGGGAAGTTCTTGTTGATGTATTTCCCCTCCTCTCAGTCCTGGTGGTTCCTGGAGTATTACTTTCGGATCCATAGGGCGATACTCTCTCTGTCCGTACCCTAAAAAATGCTGTTTGGAGTTGGTATCCAATTGGACAGAGTTTCTTCTGTGGTTACCGTTATTCTTTTGGTTGTTCTTATTGGTAACATAGGGCGATTGGTTTCTTCTATTCCAATTCCAATGGCCATTGTGTTTGTGTTGGATTTGATGGTTTCGTTCTGATGTATCCTCCCTATCTGGGATGGTGTTTCTCTTTCCATTTTGTCTCCCTTCATTTCTTTCTTCTCTATAGTAATCATAGGATCTACTATTATGTGTATCCTTGTAGTTCCTTTCATAACCTCTTCCTCGTTCCCAGGTATGATCTTCCCATTGTTGTTTATTATTTTCTCTTCTTCTGGGAATATTTTTCTTTCCATAATGTTGGTTATCTCTTATTTGATTTTGTGATGTCCTCGGTGGACCTGTTTCCCTTTCTTTATTTTTCCTACTGTTATTGGCCAATTGTCTGTATGAATCTACTACAGAATATTCCGGTGAATTCAGATATTTCCAATTTTCATCTTCCAGATCCTTGTCTGGGTTTGGTGTTTTTGCTTCATCCTGCCATGTATTTTCAGTTAGAACTTTTTCTTTGTCCTCCTTGTCCATGTGGTAATCTCTTAGGAATTTGTCTAGTTTCTTTTTCTCCAATAGCATATCGAATCTATATTTTTAATGAATCTAGGTGACTTACTTTATTAAAACTGAACACCCACTCTCTGGGATCCTGTCTTTTGCCATTAAAAAATACAGCATAAAAATGTGGATTGTTTTTAGCTAAAATATGTTTTTAACTGACAGTGGAATTACAAATATATTTTTATGATGTTCGTTCTTTTATATAGAAAAATTGTTTTAATTTGTAAAATGGCATATATCAGATTTAAAGCATATTTTAATTCTTTTAAATGTATATACTATGTTTTATACAAATTAAGAGGAAGCAGTAATGTATCCACAAACTGGGATGATTTGGATTATGAAGGTAGTTCAAATCACTCCTTACTGCAATTCATTTCAACCCTATTACAGTTCTTTCCGTGGAAAAACGGAACTCGAGTATTTTTTTATATATTTTTTTATATATTTTTTTTATATATTTTAAGATATATCACATCAATCAATCTTTGTACTCCTGTGTTCTAGTACCATAACTTATGCACAACACTATTCCAATTGACTATTCACATAAATCTTCATTTATCTGCCGTAAATAAGTAAGTTGAGTATACGCATGCGCTAAAATATATTAGTAGTCTCGGCTCACTTATCTATACTTGGAGCAACTCGCCCTCAAATTAGCCCATTTAAACCCCTTCATATCGCTAACTTTGGAATAAAAACCTTCAGCGATTGGGGGTTTATTACACACAACATCTTGAACCTCCAATTTGATTGGTTCAATCGCACACACCCCCGCCGCATTTTCTATATACATCTATTTGGTATCATTACGCATGCGCCTGTGCTCCGCTCTCGCGCTCATAACCGCCGCCTAATCTAACAAACAAAGTTGATAAGGAACACTTTGTATATACTTTGAAAACATTAGTTTCACTCCTACCATCCCCTTTTACTAAAAATATTTTGTAATTAAAATGAGTACGATTTATTAAGCCAGTGATTGGCACATTGGCTCACACACCTCTCAAATCACATGACTACTTAGAGCCAATTAGAGCTCTGAAATATCGAAACTACACAGGTAAACCCTATTTAAAGTCCCCATTCAAACACCAGCAATCACACTCGAAATTTTCCTCTGATGAAGAAGGTAACCCATTATTTGAAACCTTTGAAACGCGTAAGGAGAGATTTGAACATTTATTGAACTGCATCTTATAAACTGCTTGTATGCTGTTTTCCTGCACTATTGATTATTCACCTTGGAATTTACACTGCTGATATAACACTATTATGCCTAACTGATACCTCATATTGGATTGAGGTGGAAGAATGTAAGCATATTTTACATATGAAATAAAAATATATGTTTTAAATTTGTACAACAGTGTTGCACTATCGTTTCCATATTTCTGTTCCCTTATCTATGTATTCCACATCACGGTTTATTGGGAGCTGAGTGAATAACCAAAGCACACTAAAAGGAAGGAGAAATAAATCTCTACCATACTAAGGAAGCAGGAAAGCAGTGTTTCTCACCACACTAAAGAGGCAGAGAAGCAAAGATTCCAGATTGCTGAGGGACAACTTTACTTACTAAAGACGCTTCCCACTTACCTCATAGGATTGAGGTAACATCTAGTAAGTGGGCATTTATTTACAGCATAAGGATTAGACAGAAAACTATCATTTGTTTATCCTACATAATCTACTTGAATTTTGGGACTGAAAATACCTGTGAATTTTGTGAACTTTGTGCACTTTATGATGTCATATCAAGTGAATTATTAGTACCTTAACAATGATACAAGGATAAAAATATCTCTTTTGCATAGAAGTATTTATATTGAAATACTTTGAACCTTGCAGCACACTAAATACTCTGAAACCATTATTAATAATATATTGGTTAGTACTATATTTCTGTGAACAGTGCGCCTTAATACCACTCTTCCCATATATATATATATATATATATATATATATATATATATATATATATATATATATATATATATATACACAAAGAAACTTCTCATAGCATAGTCTGTTTAATAAAATGTCATAGTTTAAAAAACACTTCCAATATCCCCTTCGGGGTGGGTACTCGCACAGAAGACCTCAATCGATATGAGGTAAGTTAAACACGTGTCCACCACAGAGGTGTAGTATAACAGTACACTGCAGAGATGGAACAAACTTGCTGTGTCTGTTGTGAGCTAATCTCCCTTGAAATGCTCTCCTTTGAAATGCTCTCAAAGGCAGCCAAACAATTTATATATCCCATGTGTATCTGCACTCACAATTCAGATGTGTCATCAACCAGGGTGCCAAAGTCAGTATATCAGTAGGTTTCTTCAATCAAGGACTGCACTCGCTGGATTTGGATAAAAAAATACTAGTTATTTATTATGTGGTAACGTTTCGGGGTTCCCAGACCCCTTCCTCAGACCAAACCTATATATATCTATATATCTACCTCCTCTGTGTATCTATTTGCACTCACATTTCAAAAGTGTCTTCCACCAGGGTGCAAAGTCAAATTATTTGTAGACGATCCAAGCAGAGACTGAACTCACTGGATTTAGAAAATGAATTAATATTTATTAAATGGTGACGTTTTGGGGTTCGCAGACCCCTTCCTCAGACCTGCCAAAGTGTAAATGAAAATAGTGTTACTTAAATGTGCAAAGCCCCACCCATCAATTAGTACAAAAATTGTGCCAACATCTAATTGTCATGGCAACCCCATAGTTGCCTAGTAACAAACATAAACATAATAGGAAAGAAAATCCACCCAACCATATAGTGCTCAGTATGAAAGTACACAGAATAAATGAATAACTAAAAGTGAAAAACATGTTGTTAACCATCCTAATTATCCTATATAATAAAAGGCCAAGTGTGTTTGTCCGAAGCTGTCATGCACAGTAGAGACTGCGCACAAGGACAAACACACCTAGCCTTAGAGTCCCTACCTGAAAAGCCGGTGCAGGTAAAAGTGGGCAGGGCCGGATGTGACCGATGTGATGGGGGCATGACCGGGCTTTGCGGGGGCGTGGCCGCGAGCGAGGGATAGAGGGGAGAGAAGAAAGAGAAGGGGAGAGAGATAGAGAGGGAGAGAGAGCGCGCAAAAGAGAGGGGGAGAGAGGGCGCGCAAAAGAAAGGGGGAGAGAGGGCGCGCAAAAGAGAGGGGGAGAGAGAGCGCGCAAAAGAGAGGGGGAGAGAGCGCGCAAAAGAGGGGGAGAGAGCGCGCAAAAGAGAGGGGGGGAGAGAGCGCGCAAAAGAGAGGGGGAGAGAGAGCGCGCAAAAGAGAGGGGGAGAGAGAGCGCGCAAAAGAGAGGGGGAGAGAGCGCGCAAAAGAGAGGGGGGAGAGAGAGCGCGCAAAAGAGAGGGGGAGAGAGAGCGCGCAAAAGAGAGGGGGAGAGAGAGCGCGCAAAAGAGAGGGGGAGAGAGAGCGCGCAAAAGAGGGGGGAGAGAGCGCGCAAAAGAGAGGGGGGGGAGAGAGAGCGCGCAAAAGAGAGGGGGAGAGAGAGCGCGCAAAAGAGAGGGGGAGAGAGAGCGCGCAAAAGAGAGGGGGAGAGAGAGCGCGCAAAAGAGGGGGGAGAGAGCGCGCAAAAGAGAGGGGGAGAGAGAGCGCGCAAAAGAGAGAGTGGGAGAGCGCGCAAAAGAGAGGGGGAGAGAGAGCGCGCAAAAGAGAGGGGGAGAGAGAGCGCGCAAAAGAGAGGGGGAGAGAGAGCGCGCAAAAGAGAGGGGGGGAGAGAGAGCGCGCAAAAGAGAGGGGGGAAGAGAGCGCGCAAAAGAGAGGGGGGGAGAGAGAGCGCGCAAAAGAGAGGGGGGGAGAGAGAGCGCGCAAAAGAGAAGGGGGGAGAGAGAGCGCGCAAAAGAGAGGGGGGGAGAGAGCGCGCAAAAGAGAGGGGGAGAGAGAGAGGGGGAGAGAGAGCGCGCAAAAGAGAGGGAGAGAGAGAGGGGGGGGAGAGAGAGAGGGGGAGAGAGAGAGCGCACAAAAGAGAGGGGGAGAGAGAGCGCGCGCAAAAGAGAGGGGGGAGAGAGAGCGCGCAAAAGTGAGGGAGAGAGCGCGCAAAAGAGAGGGGGAGAGAGAGCGCGCAAAAGAGAGGGGGAGCGCAAAAGAGGGGAAGAGATGGGGGAGAGAGAGCGCGCAAAAGAGAGGGGGGGAAGAGAGAGCGCGCAAAAGAGGGGGGGGAGAGAGAGCGCGCAAAAGAGAGGGGGGGAGAGAGAGCGCGCGCAAAAGAGAGGGGGAGAGAGAGAGGGGGAGAGAGAGCGCGCAAAAGAGAGGGAGAGAGAGAGAGGGAGAGAGAGAGGGGGAGAGAGAGAGGGGGAGAGAGAGAGCGCCCAAAAGAGAGGGGGAGAGAGAGCGCGCAAAAGAGAGGGGGAGAGAGAGCGCGCAAAAGAGAGGGAGAGAGAGCGCGCAAAAGAGAGGGGGAGAGAGAGCGCGCAAAAGAGAGGGGGAGAGAGAGCGCGCAAAAGAGAGGGGGAGAGAGAGCGCGCAAAAGAGAGGGGGGGAGAGAGAGCGCGCAAAAGAGAGGGGGGAAGAGAGAGCGCGCAAAAGAGAGGGGGAGAGAGAGCGCGCAAAAGAGAGGGGGGGGAGAGAGCGCGCAAAAGAGAGGGGGGGAGAGAGAGCGCGCAAAAGAGAGGGGGGGAGAGAGCGCGCAAAAGAGGGGGAGAGAGAGAGGGGGAGAGAGAGCGCGCAAAAGAGAGGGAGAGAGAGAGAGGGGGGGAGAGAGAGAGGGGGAGAGAGAGAGCGCGCAAAAGAGAGGGGGAGAGAGAGCGCGCAAAAGAGAGGGGGAGAGAGAGCGCGCAAAAGAGAGGGGGAGAGAGAGCGCGCAAAAGAGAGGGGGAGCGCAAAAGAGGGGAAGAGATGGGGGAGAGAGAGCGCGCAAAAGAGAGGGGAGGAGAGCGCGCAAAAGAGAGGGGGGAAGAGAGAGCGCGCAAAAGAGAGGGGGAGAGAGAGCGCGCAAAAGAGAGGGGGGGAGAGAGAGCGCGCAAAAGAGAGGGGGGGAGAGAGAGCGCGCTAAAGAGAGGGGGGGGAGAGAGCGCGCAAAAGAGAGGGGGAGAGAGAGAGGGGGAGAGAGAGCGCGCAAAAGAGAGGGAGAGAGAGAGGGGGGAGAGAGAGAGGGGGAGAGAGAGAGCGCCCAAAAGAGAGGGGGAGAGAGAGCGCGCAAAAGAGAGGGGGAGAGAGAGCGCGCAAAAGAGAGGGAGAGAGAACGCGCAAAAGAGAGGGGGAGAGAGAGCGCGCAAAAGAGAGGGGGAGCGCAAAAGAGGGGAAGAGATGGGGGAGAGAGAGCGCGCAAAAGAGAAGGGGGGAGAGATAGCAAAAGAGAGGGATGGGGAGAGAGACAGC